>NC_048308.1:54066641-54217734 GCF_013100865.1 Trachemys scripta elegans | reverse complement strand
GGGAAGTAATTCATACACACACACGATCACGTAAAGGTAAGATTACGTTAGCTGGAGTCACTAACATTTAGCGACTAGGACTCTTCCTTAGGACCAGAGACTCCTGAACACCGAGGCGCTGCCCTGGGAGGGGCTCCCGGCCAATCCCAGTGGAGAAAACACCTTTCTTAGCTGACAAGGCTACAAGCGGAACAGACTCATCCCCACAGCGGCCGGGGGGATCCACACCCCCGGGCGCCGAGAAGCGCCACCAGCCCCTGCGGGGCCGACAGAGCGAGGCCCCCGGAGAGCAGCACCGGCCGGGCGCGGGACAGCCCAGAGCGGCCCGGCTCCGGTGACAACCCGAGCGCGGGTCCCTGCCAGGCGAGCTGGGCCCAGAGCCCGCTGCGGGCCGCCCCGCCCAGCCCCGCACCCGCCGGGCGCGGGGACACGGGCACCCCGCTCGGGGCCGGAGAGGCCCAACGGCTCCGCGCCGGGACGCACCGCGCCGGCTCCAGCCCGCGGGAGCGCGGCGGCCGGGCAGGCCCAGCCCGCCCGCTGCTGCCGGCCCCTCGCCCCGCGCGGGCAGGAGGCGGCCGGGGCGGAGCGCGGCGCCTCACCTGGGCTTTGGTGCCCGGCCTGTTCCGCCTCAGCACTGCCGTCCCCTCCGCCATGACCATAGTGACAGCGGCGCCAGGACCCGGATGCGGCAGCCGCTGACGAAGAGGGGGAGGAACAGGCGCGGCGGGAGCAGAGGGAGGGAGGCCCAGGAACAGCTGGTGGTGGGGAGGGTGGGAAGAAGATGGAACAGCCCGCGTGACGACCAGAAAGGGGCGGAGTGTGTGTGTGGAAGGGGGGGGGCTGTGGGTGAAGCAGCTTCCGCGCGGAGGGAGGCAGGCGGAAGAGCCGGTGGGGAGGCGGGAGTAGCAGCGGTAGTGAGAACAACCCTCTAGAGGCGGGGGGCGGCGCCCCGTGGTGCGCGCGCTATGTGCGCGGAGGGAGGGAGGGAGAGCTGGGTCACGGGGCTGCCACTGGCCGCCCTACGCGCTGCCAGGGGGCGTGGGCGTGGGCGGGGCGGGGCCTCCAGGGGCCTTGGCTGGGTCTGGCTCTCCCTGGGGGGGGGCATCTAGGCCTAGGGAAAGTCAGGAGGCAACTGCCCCTTGTCCCAGAGCAAATAATGCCCCAGCCTGATATGTAGCTGGCTGATCTCCCCCATGTTGTGCACAGCCACCCCCAGCCTGCAGGCCCTCACGTGGCCAGGTTCAGAGCCAGGGCCCGCTCCTACAGTGTCCTCAGCCTCTCACACCAGTCAAAAGTGCCCTAGAGCCGTCTCCGCCACACAAGGGTGGGTCAAGACTCTTCAGAACTTGGGATCAACCCTCATCGCCAATCAGCGATTCTCTTGAACAGAAAGTAACCCTTGGGCCAGTCTACACCAAAAGGAAAAGTTCCAATCTCCCTTTCTCAGTGCTTACATAGCTTGTATTTAGATAGTCAGTAAGGAATAGGGCTTCCTTTCTGATTTTTCTCAAGAGGAAAATCCATGGTGTCTTAGAAATGTTACCCTATGCTTGCTCTTCAGTTACATGTCAGATGATAGGAACGCATGGCCTCAAAACACCTGCATGAGGGAGTTTCACCTAAGAAAAGATCCTGGCCTCACAAAAATAATTAGTAGGATTCATAGATTCTCAGGCCAGAAGGGACTCGTGTAATCATCTAGTCTGACCTCCTAGATAACACAGGCCATAGAGCTTCCATGACATACCATACAACTTCCCCCAAAATAAGTTATACCTACTTTTATCAGATGTGCATTTGGCTTCAAAAGGCTAGCAAGCTAACCAGGTTGTTGCTTTGCAAACAAGATGCCTGTATGTGCAGAAATTCCTATTATAATTTCTTCAAACATCCTGCCATTCTCTCTGACCTATCTGCAGCAAGGACTATCTTATATCAAATGTATACACAGCTCTGAGCACAATGGGGCACTGATCCTCAAATGAGGCCTCTAGACATAAAAATTTTATGAAAGCTATTGTTAAAATTATATAATACACAGGTTGAGAAAAGAGTGTCTGTACATCTGCGTATAGTGCTTAGATTATCCACAAATACAAACTTTGTTTTTAAAATCATGAGATACATATAGTACATAATCAGCAGTAACCCAAATTTAGGTGAGTAAATTTAAGAATACAGTTTAAATCTTAGCATCCAAGTATTTGGGTACATCACTCATGAAAAGTTATACAGAGAGTTGGTTGTGGAAAGCACATATATCAATGAATGAAGATTGTCCCTCAATAGTTGAGGATTAGGTAGGTTGTCCATTTAGAAAATATAATCCATGAGACAAGTATTTCAGTTACTTTACCGACTGCGCTTCTCATCGGCACTCCAGCTCATCCCTTCTGGTATTGCCGATGTCTGGTGATGTGTTCTATGTAGATGTCCTTCGACCATCCGATGGTGTCAGACACCATGAGTTGCTGCATCAGCCGAGCGTAGCGTTGACCAATTCCGCATTCTCTCAACACTCACTCGTTACTGGGGTCCCATGCACCCAAGGCTCTGACGATTAGTGCGCATGTCTGAACCTGGTAACCCTTAGCTCTCAAGGTTTCGGCCAGAGGTGCGTATTTCTCCACCTTTCGAGCTCGGGCATTGTGGAAGGCTGAGGTCCTGTTCTCAAAGGGCACTGTGATATACACCATGATGATCTTCTTTCGGTCCACATTGGTGATGATGATGGCCGGTCGCAACTGGCTGTCAGTTCCGGGGATGGTGGAGTTCACTGCAACCTTCCCCATGAGTGGCGGGATGGCTCTGGCCAGGCGATCTTGGATGGCGTTGTGTCACAGCTGCCAGTCTCTGGAATGGGGCTTGCAACTACACAGGACGTGGGGTAGCGTCTCATTGGCATAGCCGCACTTCCTGCATCGCTTGTCCCGATTCCTGTGGTGGACGGCTCCGTTCAGCAGAACACAGTTGAGCCAGGCCCTGTGGATGAACCTTCAGTCGGCAAATTGGGTGAAGCTATCCCCGGGGAGGAAGTGGTTGCTGGCGTCCCACTTTCATGTCACCTCAAATGCATTGTCCTGCCCCAGCTTTCATTTCAGGTTTTCCATATATAGGCAGCAGATGATATCCTTCAGGTCCTCTCCAGCATAGTTCTAGCTCTTGGAGTGATGATAGTGTGATCCGTATTCTTCACCTATGGCACCAGGACTCCCAGCTCCTAGCATTCCTTGCACCACGTCCCACGGCAGACAATACGCTTCTCCGGGCATCACACAGCATTGCGGGCGCGAGTCCAGAGCGAAGCAAAGTCTCCTTCCTCTCTAGAAATATTAGAAATAACATGAAAAAAATAGTGACAAAGTAGTAAAAAGTTATAATGTAATTAAAGCGGAATTTAATTCTTTTAGTACCGGGGGGAAAAAAGGTGTCAAAACATTATAAAAGCAATATTTTAGGAGGATAGAGATAGGGCTGCAAAGTTGGTCTGGTTTCTACCAAGCTAGTATGTTAGTGGCAAAATGGACACAAATCATCTCAGGTCCCTTCAGAGTGAAGTGGATAGAAAGGCTAATAAGTACCCCATGGCTGCAGGCTGCAGTGAGCATGCATGAGAAGGGTTGGCCTTGGTTCTGGGGTGAAACAAGCCAGGCACTCCCACCTGCACTGGCACCTGACCTGGGTACAGTAGCTGTCACTGGAGGTGCATATAGAACAAATGCAGATATAGAAATAGAGCTGGCAAAGGAACAAACTCTCACCGAGATGGAACAGCTTCTGTAGGACAGGGAGGAGGGAATGGGGTTGGAATATTCTTGTCAGGGTCTAATACCATGCTCATCATCGTTATCTGAGTGCTAGTGGGGGGTGATGGAAAGCAGAGAGGAGAAATGGAGATCGAATAAATTCTGCTGAGATGGGGATGGAAGTTAGGGAGGAGGAGGGAAAGTGCCTGCTAGTGGAGGACAGAGAGAAGGAAAAGACAGAGATAGCTATGCCTGTAGAGAGTGGAAGGCAAAATAGAACCACTTGGGAGGGGGGATTGAATGGGACAGGACAGATGGATCAGAAGGTGGATGAGACTGAACATCTTCTTGGTAGCAAGGAAGATAAAGAAAAAGGGGTGGGGTAAGAAGTTTTTATCAATTGAAAAGGTAAATAAAGGATCTTGCTACATCAAAATGTTTGTAGCAACCTCTGTCCTTTAATAAAGGTGCATAAGGGCCATAGAGCATGCATTCTTATTGCACCAAGCAAATAAATTCTGAATGAGACACACTTTCAAACTGAAAAGTTTTTCCTTGCACCCCTTGCAGGGTCATTTTCAGTTTGATAGCACATTTAGTGTAACTTTTGCCTATTCCCAACATTAAAGGGTTCATAAATCTACATTGTAAACTTTGTTTCCTGCTGTTAAATCATTCTGAGTTTTTGTTTTGCTTGGGGACTGTCACTAACAGCATTCACAGAGAGACCAGTCCTGTTCTTGGTGGCCAGATTGACAGTCAAAACCTGAGCAAGATAAAGTGATGGGAAATAAGGGATCGTCAGAGCTCCAATGCATCTACCCAAAAACTATCTCAGGGAGCTGACAGTGTGACTGGGTTGGCAGTTCCATACAGGATGTACACAGTAATGTTGGACAGGTGACAGTTTAGTGCATTAGTGCAGTTTGCATTGAATGGTAATTAGCTTCCCGGCCCGCAAGCACATTGTAGGCTAGTATTCCAGGCTCAGCAATTGCTTGCTTTCTCAGTCAAAAGGTTGAACATGGCACTTCTGTGTGAAGGGTGATAAAATTAGAGGGGGAAAATAGTGGCCTACAATGAAGGATTAGGTAAAAATATCTAGATTAATATTCCATCCTATTTAGACCTGGTACAATCCAAAATTAATGCCTTGAAAGATGGCATTCTGCTCAGCTAAGCATGGCACAAGGCAGACACACTCATTAGTTGGAGGGGTTCCCCTGCCACTAGGCACTGATCTTTTTCCTTTCCATACTTTCTAAAGGTTAACTAAACATTTGAAGCACAGAAGTTAGGGTTTTGATAGCTGCTTGTCCCTGACTTTAAATGCAAGGACAGCAGAGCTTCCAAAATGCAAATAAATCAAGCTGAAAAAAAACATCTGTCAGATGGCAATAGGTATCCGCTCTATCAATCTACAACCAGGTCACAGTTTTTGCAGGTCAAAGAGAAAATAAATTAATGGTATTTTTTAACCAAGAAGTTTTAAGTGGGACTTTAAGCCTCTCTCCCTCCCAGTATTTAGTTACTTATGTCTGGCATTTGTCCAACCATGTTAAATTTTACCAAGTAGATGAGTGTTTAAAGAATCATTTCACCTTTTTTTTTTTTTTTTTTTTTTTTTTTTTTTTTTAAAACCTGCACCCTCATTTTTCATAAGTGAAAGTCAGAGAGAGTATTTGGCCAATTTATTTAATATTAATGAAATCATCCACTTAATGTGAAGCAGCAGTCAAAAAAGCAAACAGAATGTTGGGAAATCATTAAGAAAGGGATAAGAGAGAAAATATAGTATTGCCTCTTTATAAATCCAGGGTACACCTACATTTTGAATACTGCGTTCAGATGTGGTTGCCCCGTCTCAAAAAAGATATATTGGAATTGGAAAAGGTTCAGAAAAGGGCAACAAAAATTATTAGGGGTATGAAACAGCTTCCATATGAGGAAAGATTAATACGACTGGGACTTTTCAGCATGGAAAAGAGATGACTAAGGGGAGATATGTGATAGAAGTCTATAAAATCATGACTGATGTGGAGAAAGTAAATAAGGAAGTGTTATTTACTCCTTCTCCTAACACAAGAAGTAGGGGCTCACCAAATGAAAATAATAAGCAGCAGGTTTAAAACAAACAAAAGAAAGTACTGTATTTTTTCACATAATGCAGTCAGTCTGAGGAACGCTTTGCCAGAGGATGTTGTGAAGGCCAAGACTATAACAGGGTTCAAAAAAGAACTAGATAAGTTCATGAAGGATAGGTCCATCAATGGCTATTAGGCAGGATGGTGTCCTTAGCCTCTGTTTGCCAGAAGCTGGGAATGGGCAACAGGGGATGGATCACTTGATGATTACCTGTTCTGTTCATTCCCTCTGGGGCACCTGGCACTGGCCACTGTCGGAAGACAATACTGGGCCAGATGGACCTTTGGTTTGACCCGGTATGGCTGCTCTTATGTTCTTGTTCTTATTATTTCTGCAGGGTTAGGGCTTCTGGCTATAATGTGCTTTTTCACTTAGAAACCTCACAAAGGCACATTCCTGCCTCATCATCACAGGGGATGGAGCCGGCCTGGGCAACAAAGTTTCATGAAGATAATACAGCTGCTTCTAGGCAGGATCTATAAGGTGGCCGAAGGGAAATGACATTTGAAAGGCATACCTATACCCCCACTCCCACAATCAGATGTAGTTATTGAAAGGCTGGGGAGAAAGTCCAGGGGTGAATAGAAGTACCTGTACCTCCCCATTTCACCTACCTGTAGTCTAAAAAGCAGAGGAAGAAATAGACAACCTCTGATACGAGATAAACAGCTAGAAGTGAGAATTTTTAACAGGTGGCTGCCCTCCCCGCAATAAAACCTGAGGGGTAACTATTGGCACACAGTCATTGTCTTCAGATTGATATGACAACAGCAGATAAAACACAGTTACTAAGTCATCCTGTTCCTGCCCCCAGTGATAGCCTTGCAGAGAAAAAACAACCTTCGCATTATATGCAATCTGTGCATATTGGTCCATCAGTCATCTAAGCACTTTATTTATAGTGCAGAGTGGATTCAGGGCCACACTATTACTTTGCACTTGTAAACTATAACACCCTTTTTTCAAGAACCTCAACACACTTTACAAACATAAACAAGTAGGAAGGCATTATCCCAGTTTTCAGATGAGAAAACAGATATTAAATCCCCCAAAATTTCAGTCAATTACATAAAGTTCAGGAGCTACATCCATTTTAGGCACTTATATAAGTGGCCTGATTTTCAGAAGCGCTGAAAATCTCAGAGACCTGAGAACATAAGGAGGGAGCAGAATAATGGGTGAAGTACCTGTAGCAACATTAGCATGCTAAATACACCCAAGTGACTTTGGGCTGCTTGTACAGTACCTAGCACAATGGTGTCCCGGTCCATGACTAGGACTCTTAGTCACTAAATACAAATAATCAGTGGGATACATGCTAAGGAAACCTGTATCCCTCAGGTCTCCCTTGCTGAAAAATGCATCTTCCAAGATTATGATGCCCACTCCTGGTAGCCTGGTACATGGGGCATCAAGCCCCTAGAGATATCCACTACAAATAAGACTCCTGTGTGCATTTTATCTTTTAAAGATTCTTATTCAGAGGGACTCAAATATTAGGCTTACCCAGTGACCTACATTCAAAGACAATTTCCACCCCAGTTCTTATCTATGAATAGTTATCTTACAAAAACAAACTAGGCTGTTAATATTTTAAATCTCAGTCAGCTCAAAGATTCAACTTATCATGTGACCTGTTTAAATCCCAGAACAAAAGCATCATCATAGAAGATAAGTGATTGCATCATAATTGCTGCGTAGCAGAAGGTGCATTTGCACAAGCTTATTAGCATTTGGATTACACAATCCATTGGTTTTAAAATAGTTAGGGTACAGTAATCTTCAGTTTCAGAAATAAAATGCATCACTAGAATCATGAAGTAAAATTGAAATGGGGCAGCTTTCAAGGTAGACAAGTGTTTAGGCTTCATTTTTATGCTAATACATGAGTTTGCATTTATTCAGCAGCTTTCATTCTAAAACACTTTACAGACTATCAGACAAGTCAATAGGAGTTTGTCTCAAACTGGTAATACCCACATGATTTTGCCCAATGACATAGAATATCAGGGTTGGAAGGGACCTCAGGAGGTCATCTACTCCAACCCCCTGGCTCAGGGCAGGACCAATCCCCAACTAAATCCCCAAATGGCCCCCTCAGGGATTGAACTCACAACCCTGGGTTTAGCAGGCCAATGTTCAAACCACTGAGCTATCCATATCCCAAGCAGACCCACTGAAAGAGGTGGGTGGTAACCAACTGATCCTACAAAACTAGGACAGGGAACATTTTGGCTAGACACCAGCTCACATGAGATCATTAATGTCCACACATAACACAGGGGTCTTGACTAAAACAGCCACAGTTGGCAATCCTTATCTACCTTGGAAGATCAAATGACTAAGCTGACATTATCAGCAGATGATCAATATGAAATACAGTTATGGTTCCAGGAAATCCAGCTTAGACCATTAAACCCTCAACTCACTATATTATTTAGAGAATAAAAGCAACATCTTTTAATAAAAGTCCTATCCTGTTGCCATTAATTTCAATGGGCTCAGGATTGGACCTGTAATTTCCTTACATTTTTCTTGGAACATTGATTTCACAGTTATTTTGGTAGTCTAATATATAGATCAGCTTTTTTATAAGTAGCAGTATTTTCCATACTATTACTGTTAAAGTTTTGTCAGTAGTAGTAACAACTGTACCTCAAGTTTCTTTGCTAACCCCCCCCCCCCCCACGTATAGGAATCAGAATTCCATTTACGACGTAAGTAAATTCAATTAACACAAAATTAAATCAGGACTTTGCAGGCCAAATATTACGCTTCCCTATTGAAAAGGAACATTCTGTATAAAGGTTTTCACACTGTTAAGTTTGAGTGACCTTGAATCTCCTTTTGAAGAAGTTAGCTTTTTTTTTTTTTTTTGGTAAGAAAATGTGTACAAGGGTTGGTTGCTTGAGGAAACAATGTTACTTCAGTTAAAATTAAATCATGGCTGGGTAATATTTACCATATAAGAATGCTACATTTGTGTAAATGAACCACTGTATGTTCGTGAATATGCTTTTCGATTAACAAATACCTCAGAACCACCAGTGCTATTTTCTTTGTAGTCCATGTACTACCTGATGGGAAAAGCCTTTAAACCCAGCCTATTTTGCCATTACCAAAAAACAAACCAAATACACACAAGCTGAAGCCTAACTTGGTTCCCCCATCCAACCATCAGGTTCATAAACCAACACATACAAGGTATAAATTTGTTATGGGTCTTGTTTAACCCTAATGTAGGGGTCCGGGAGAACTCCCCTGCAGTTGTTGCGCCCCAACGGCTCTGCCAGATATGGAGCTAGATCCCCCAGTCGGGTGGCTCTTATAAGCTCCATGAGCATTCACAGGGGGCTGGGAGCTAAGGAGCAGCTGCAATGCTGGGCACCAGCATGAAACAGGAATGTTGCAACTGTCTGCTCCATGGCACCAGTCAGAGTAGCAGTTGCCCCACATTGCTTGGCTTCTGCTTCCCACCTCCTACCTGGATAGGTGGTGGGGCCTCGGATGCAGGGAGGAGGTGGGCGGTTGGGAGCTACCTCCAGGACTGCCCAGCTCTGACCCTGCAGCCTTGGGGGCAACACTCCTGTGCCCCCACAACTCCACCCATGGGCTCCTGGCTTCTGGCCCAAGGGGAGCAGGGCCAGAGAGATTCAGGGCCACTGGGATCAGAGACCACTGGCTGAGAACCCCTGGCCTAAATCACAGTACACATTTCAGACAAATTAAACCTACACTTTGCTGCTGGTGGAAGAAGGGAGTAGCAAACTTCAGCCTCACTGACTGCTGAGTGGGTGCATCACAGAAAAGGCCAAGGTGGGGGAATACAGCAGTGTCTCAACCTTTCCAGACTAGGGTACCTATTTCAGGAGTCTGATTGGTCTTACATACCCCAAGTTTCACCTCATTGAAAAACTACTTGCTTATAAAAATCAGATGAAAATTCAAAAGTGTCACAGCACATGATTACTGAAAAATTGATTACTTTCTCATTTTTACGATATAATTATAAATCAATTGGAATATATTGTATTTACATTTCAGTGTATCATATATAGAGCAGTATAAACAAGTCACTGTCTATATGAAATTTTAGTTTGTACTGACTTTGCTAGTGCTTTTTATGTAGCATGCTGTAAAACTAGGCAGATATCTAGATGAGTTGAGGTACCCCCTGGAAGACTTCTGTGTATCCCCAGTTGATAAGATAATTCTGCTCCAGTGGTTATGTCTTTACAGAACGTGACAGGACTCAGCTAGCAGTGACGCCCTAGAAATGCACTGAAGTATGTTTTGTAAAAACATTGGCATCTAATTAACATTAAGCTTCATTACAGAAGCTAATTTTGCTGAGTAGATACACAGCATATTAATAAGATTCTACTGTATAACTGACTCTACTGTATAACTAACATGAATATTCAACTTCTCTGCCTATACAATGTCTTTGTGTGAATGTATATAATTGTTATTTAATATAAAAGTTAGTGTTACTATACAGGATGCCTGGTTCATATTAAACCAAAAAAGATGTTGCCACAGGCAGGTTGAACAAGAAGAAGGTTCACCTAGTTCAGCAATAACAATAAAATACTACTTTTCATCTTTGCAGCACTCCTCTGTGGAGAGGGTTTAGTCCTTCATCTCTTTGTGTATTTTTTTGGAAACATATTGTTATCAGTACAATTGTACTGCAGGTGTGCATGGAAGTCATATTTGGATGTAGCCAGTTTCACTGTTTCTGGGGAACAGTAAGAGAAGCAGACTAATAATGAAACCACGCAAACATCTATAAGGCAGGAAAAAAAATCACTAAAATTCCTTTAAAATAAAAAAAATTCAGGACAGTTGAGAGGATATCAAAATTGATTTTTCTGAAATCTGGAAAAGAGTTACAAAAATTCAAATTAACACCAGCACTTTGAACTGTTCAATGGAACTCCAAATAAGAACGAACGTGTGTTTCTCTGACTGTACACATTCTTTTATTTTGAAGTGTTTGGATCACTACAATGGGACTGTAGGAGTTATTTCAGAGAGACTGGTTATCTGTTTATTATAAAATAAAGAACAGGAAATTATTTACATGATGGAAAAAGATTTCAGCACTTTAGTGGAATGGACAACTTCATGATACTGCAGCCATTTGAGAAATTTAGTCCACATACTTTCCAAGAATGTCACCATCTCTAAATAAGTAATACTCCTGCAAATGGAGAGAAAAAAAATAAGTTAATATCTGTTGCAGACAAATCTCACAGAACTAGTAACTGGCTCCAAGGTCTGTAGTCCCTGAGACTGATTTATTGCTGAAGGCTGAGGCCAATACTACACAATCAAAAGAACTATTAACCCAAAGACTTTTATAAATATCTGTTGCCCTGAGAGCCTGTCACTATGTTTCTTTCATTCCAGGGGATATTTTTCACCCCTTTGGGCAAGGCTCTGGGGTAAATTTTCCTGGCAGGAGCATCCTTTGAGACTATGTTCACAAATTCATGGGGATAGTAACATTAAGTGGTAGAAGGCTCTGGAATCTTCTCTCCTCCTCAGCAAGGAGGACATTGCAGTCAGCCCTCTACATATATTTTTTTTCCTCCCAAGATAAGGTGGCAGGTACAGAGAACCACTTTCTCTCTACAGCTATGGGGAAATGGCAGGGGCAGAAGTGTTTCTCTCACAGCAGAGGATCATAGATGTGTAGTGTGCAAAAGCCACAGGGCCAGATTGATGCTCCTCAATTTGAATGTTAGCAGTTGTCTCTCTCATTCAGTTGGTCAACAACACTATTCATTTTTTCACATGGCCTATTAGCTAGAAGAATTTTAAAATAACCCTGAATATTAATAAACCAATTTAGTTTGCAATTATAAAGTTCAGCAAACAAACCTTGTCTTCCAGTACTACTTTAGTACCGCCATATTCTGGTAGCAGAATCTTCTCGCCAACTTTGACACTAACTGGCTGAATCTCTCCACTCTAAAGGGGAGAAAAAAAACCTCGTAAGTTTCTATAAACATCCTACATTTGTTCATAAGCATACACATTTATTTATGAAAATTTATTTCAAAATACCTGTTAGCAAGTATGTCTGTAACAATACAGACAAAAAAAATCCCCCCAGAAGTAGAGTGTTACACAGTTACCATATAGAGCCAGCGTGGCCAAACCAGCTTGTGAGCCGCATGCGGCTCTTTTACAGTTAAAGAGTGGCTTGCAGAGCCCCCCAGGCCTGCCCATTCTCCACCTACCAGACTGCCTTGCAGTGGGGTGGTGAGGCTAGGGGCTTCTGCCAGAAATGTCTAGCCTTTTGGGGGTCAAGGCAGGGCCAGAATGTAAAGGTTCACCCCCTGCCCAACAACTTAAGTCACACTCCCCATTATGCTCAGTGGCCCCTCTCTGCAGCTCCCAGGTGTTAGCTCTGCATGGAAAGGCACCAGTAAACTGCTGGGAGGGGATGCTCCTTTAGCTCCCTGGGGAAAGGCAGCTGCAAATGCAGCAACTCACCATGCAGCTCCCAGCTGTTTTCCACTGCCTCTCCCCACAGCCACAGCTCCCAGCTTGCAGGCTCCAGAAGCTGCTGTGCAGGAACGGGGCCATGCAGCACTATGACTGAGTAGGGCCAGCAAAAGCAGGCAAAAATCATAAGAGGTGGGGAGGGAGAGGGAATGACCCTACGTGCACTTCCCATGCATTGCCTTTGGCTTCTGCCCAGTGGGGGGGTCTCAGAGATTCAGCCCTGGCAGGTGCATGCCGTGAGCCCCAGCAGGCACACCTATATCCTATTTTATACTAGTAAATCTGATCTGAACATGCTCATATAACTGCTCCTTAAAAATGAGAAGATTTGTATACATAGTTTCTCCCTATGCCTTAAGGCTACATCTACATTTTTTGATTAATTGCCTTATTTACTAGACACCACCAAATACAGACCAACTTCCTTCCAGTTGAAGAATTTTAATCTACAATTATATAATATTTTTTACTTCAAGGTCCCAGAAGCACAGACAAGGTTTTCATCTCGAGGCCAAAAGACCAAAAACATCAGGACACTTGATCACGGCCTTGGATAGGCCAAGAGACTACTGACACTCAATCTTACTAAAACCAACACAGAAGTACCAGAAATCAGAATATTTAAAATAACTTTGGTTAATTAACAGATGATGTTTTGCACAGCACAAGAGTACCAATGATAGTATTTAATATAAGTCATGCTCTGGGTTTCTGTTCTGCTCCTAAACCTTGGGAACGTGTTATGTGTCTGCAGCAATTTAATCAGCAAGGCTATTCAGCAATTTAATTTATTCGATGATCCTAGAACAAACCTTTAGCCTCCCAGCACGGGTGCACTGCATCATTTACCAATTCATGCCAGAGCAAGAGAAACCATCCTAATGGGAACACTCTTCCATAAAGAACTTATTTTCTTCAAAGCTCTTTACAACCCTCAATAACCATCTCTCTCAAAACATTTGTGAAACAGGTATTATTCCCCATTTTACAGACAGGGATAAAGAGACAGGAACACTAAGTTGATTTCCCCATGGTCACAGAGGCTACCACTGCCAGGTTAGGACTCAAGAGTTCTTGGCTTCTCTTCTTGTGCTCAGGCCACACTTGTTTTTTTTAATTTCTTCTTCTTCAAAATATTACATTTACTGTTTTGATCAGATGCAATATAAATGTAATGATAGACATCCTTTAGCTATTTTGATTTTTTTTTTTTCAGATAACATCCCACTTCTATCCCTTTTATCCAAAAAAGTTAGCAAGGTGCAAAATCTGGACATATTTACCTTTCCTTTGGATCCTGATCCAACTGCCACTACTGTTGCTTGTAGCACTTTTCCTTGAGATTTTTCCGGAAGCATGATGCCTCCTTTGGTTACAGTCTCAGCTGCACATCTTTCAACCAGAACACGGTCAAACAGGGGAAGAAACTTCCTAAATGCTTTCCCTGCCTGTTGAAATAGAATTTGATATTTTTGTACTGTACATAAAAAGGACCCATTCACATTTGAGACTGCAACAAAGTTGCAATCCTAAGCTCAAAAACCACGATTTTACTATTTAAATAGCAAAGTAAGGACTGGAGTCTAAGCACCTGCAACTCCCACTGGTGTAATGAAGATTGCAGGTACTCAGCATCTCTGAATTAGGCCAAAAGTAAATTAATATTAAAGCAAAAACAGATCTAAATTATTGTTGCAATAGACAAGTTTAACAGTTAAGATGCACAGAATTTTAAATAACTGCCTAAGGTAACTTAAAACATTAACAGATGAGAAAGCTTTAGGGAAACCTATGTAGTTTAAACCTCTGTAAATCTAAAAAAAGCATAAGATATGTTATTAAGATTAATTACTTCTGATCAAATTAGTTCATATACAGACTGAAATCAGAGCCACCCATAGCTAAGATATAAGACACCCGTGGAACAGTTATTTTAGTTGAAAGCTTCAAAACAGAGAAGCAAAGATTAAGCATGTCACGTTGGTCAGGGCTTTTGAAATATTCAGGTTTAGCATTCCATACAATAATTAAGGTATAATCTTGTGCCAAGTTATTTGGGAGAAAAGACAATTCACTCATCTTATTTTGCCCACTTTTGAAATTTGAGATAAGGTATACAAAAAAATGTTTGAAGGAATGCCAATATCTGCAAAAAGTTTTGCAGATACTGTCCAGTGATTTTTACAAAAGTGTTAAGATTTATAATTTTTTGTAAAGCTTAGCATCTGATAGACTGAAGTATATTACAAACATTGCCACTTTGAGAATGAACAGAAAGCAGGAAGGGGGAAAGCAGCTTCCGGCGGAGAAACTAAACCCAACAAAAGTACTGAGGATTGCAATTATTATTTTGAACTTAAGTTAGCAGTAGACAATGGCAAAAATGTTACCAGCCTAGAGCTGTCAATGTCAGCCGTAACTACTGAGTCAGCAGGTAACAGTAGTATTTGAGATCACAGAGCAGAAGCCACATACAAGTCTGCGATCCCTGCAACTTCACTAAGCAGGCAACACAAGAAACGGAGGCACAGGGAGTGGGAATACATTTTAGTTCAAAAAATAATCAAACTGTGGTCTGTGAAGAACTGCCAAGTCACATGGTGCTGACTCCCTGCTCCTTTCCAGTTGCTTCTACAGATGTCTGGACGCCACAGCCTGGACACTTGTAGAAGCAGCTGGAAACAAGGAGAAAGAACAAGACTAGGTCCCTCCATTAGGGGCTGCTGCTTCATAGACCAGTGCTACTAACAGAAGCAAAGCTACTTGGAAGCAGGGAGCTGTTATTCACAAATGTATTAGCTAATTGTAGATCATCCCCCCACTTCTATTAAGATATGGGCAATGCTATCAATATGTTGAAAACACTTAGTTTAAATAAGTTAGATTTAAGCATCTAGGGCCTTTTATACTAACGCCTGTTTTTTTTTTTTTTTTTTTTTTGCATCAGTGATTTCTCTGACAGGAAAGACAGCATGAAGGAAGGATCAATATAAGAAACAACAAGGAGTCTGGTTTCAGAATGGTAGTTAGTCTGTATCAGCAAAAAGAATGAGAAGTACTTGTGGCACCTTAGAGACTAACAAATTTATTTGAGCATAAGCTTTTCTGGGCTAAAACCCACTTCATCGGATGCATGCAGTGGAAAATACAATAGGAATATATATATATATATATATACACACACATACACACACACAGAACATGAAAAATGGGTGTTGCCATACTAACTATAAGGAGAGTAGTCAGTTAAGGTGGGCTATTATCAGCAGGAGAAAAAAAAAACTTTTGTAGTGATAATTAGGCCATCCTTTTTACCCACAAAAGCTTATGCCCAGATAAATCTGTTGGTCTTTAAGGTGCCACCAGACTCCTCGTAGTTTTGTAGATACAGACTAACACGTTTACCCCTCTGATACAATACAAGAAAGCCACAGCCAGAAAAAAGATGAAAGGAATTTTTTCCTCAAACTCTGTAGGGTTTAACATTGTCTAAAGACACATTACAGATGCCTAAGAATATTAGCTCACTCTCTCACATTGAGTTTTTTTTTTTTTAAAAAAAGAAGAAAACCAACAACATTGTTTCTGATAGGTGACAAAGCAAAAACATTTGAACAGAAGGACATCCTTGTTCTCCCCGTTTCTATTGGTGTATCAGTATCTAAATGACCTTGTGACCATGCAAGGTCACTTTCATGGATAGGCCAAAAAGAGAAAAAATAGTTTAATTAATTAAACTATATTAATTAAAAGAGATTGTTACTGGGTAAGTTACAGGTCAACTTGAAATACATGTTGACTTCAGAAGCTCCTGACAGCAAATTCCATTACTTACGCATGCTGCCTGGTAAAAGCAAACACTTTCATTTCACGGCTACTTATGGTAGCCAGAAGTTAGACACAGCACGAACATGGTCTTTTTCTACGGTCTTCGCTCCTATTCAGGTGGAATTTATATGCGATCACTGGCTTAACTTCTCAAAGGGGGCGGAAGGGCTGGCTCAGCAGGCCCCCCGAGGAACAGACTGGAGGGCCAGGTCGCTGTGTAGCTCCGAGGCATGAAGTGCAGCCTTGCCCGGGGGTAGCCACGTGCTCTAACCCCCCCCCCCCCCGTGTGCGCCTCACTGCGAGGCTGCTGGGGGTGTCCGTACCTATAGGCCGACTGCAAAGAGAGCGGGAGACCCGGGGGCCCCTGTCCCCGCCCGGTGCCATGGGGGGGGGGGGGGGGGGGGGGCGGGGGACCCGGGGGCCCTGTCCCCACACAGCCCCGGGGGCGGCAATGGCGGGGGCGCTCGGAGCAGCGCCTCCACACACGATGTGCTGGAGAGAAACACGAGCGCGGCCCCTACCTGCTTCCCTCCCGCCTGCCCCGTGCTAGTTGCCCGAGCGCAGCAAGTCCGGCCGAAGGGCCCACGGCCAGACCGCGCGAGGAAACGGAGACACTCACCATGGCGCACCGAGTCCCTCCCGCTCGCCGTCCAGTGAGTCCAGAGCGCCGCACACCCACAGCTAATACACATGGGGGGTGCTACTCTGACTGCGCATGCGCCACCACCTCCCCTCTAGCGCCGCGCGCCGGAAGGCGGGGCTAGTTCCGTTGTCCCTAGAAGACAAATGTTATTTCCACGTTTATTTTTTACTCTCGCAGGCGTTTTACGCCCTAGACCCGGATTCTCTATGCAGCAGAGCCGAACACCAGCGTCAAGAGGTCCTCGTTACACCCAGCATCGGTCCAACGACCTGAAGTGACGTAATACCACCTTTGACCTGTGGCGAGCATGAGCATTCCAGAAGGTTCTGGAATTGGGAGGCCCCGAAACCTGTTTGATTCATACGCGAGTAGCCGGAGCTCACACATAGGACGCATAGTCCCGTAGGCCCCGCCCACTCCCCGGCTAGGCCCTTGCACGATTGGCGGAAAGCCGCGCTCCGCCTCCAACTGGGACAAACGTATGCTGTTATGCTGGTTGCGGGGCCCGGCTGCACAGGACCCCACATGGGTCGCTGCCTGAGCGGGGGAGGGGCAGAGTCCGTGAGTGCTGTGTTCCCTCCAGGCTCCCGTCACTCAGTCACACCGCGCTGTACTGCTCGTCCAGCTCCCAACCCGGACCGCGGAGCCGACTACTGCCTTGCCCGCCTTACACAGGTGAGCGGCCCGGCGCGGGCTCGGGGGCTTGTGCCCGCTGAGGCGGGGCCCGGCGCGGGCTCGGGGCTGCTGCTCTTGGCTGCGCCGGGGCCTCTACTCCCGCTAGCCATGTGCATCCAGGGCACCGGGCAGCCTCTTCCGGCGCGGTGCTGCCATCGGCGCTGAGGAGGCAGGGGACGGCTCCTCGCGGCTTCCCCCAGCCCTGCCCGCCGCCACGGAGCGCGCACGCCGCTTCCCGCACGTGCCCGGTGTCTCAGGGACTGGGGCGTGTGAGAGACCCTCCCCCAGTCTCCTGCCGGGGGGGAGCGGGGGTGTGACAAAGGGGGGCCCCCGGCTCCTACCCTGGAGGGGTGAGAAAGGAAACGCCTGGTCGTGTGTGCGATTTCCCTCTCCTGCTCTTCTTTGTGTGTATGAGATTTTTCCCGCCTCCTGCCCTTGAGTGTGTGTGTGAGTGAGACACCCCTTCGCCTTCAGTCTAGGAGGAGGGGTGGGACTGTGTGTGAGAGACATGCGGGGTGCGTGTGCACGGCTTCCTACGTACTGTGTCCCCCTCTCTTCTGCACTGGAAGCATTACCAGCCATTGGCTACCCCTTGGCAGTGGGGGCACTGCCCTGTTAGCAGGATGGTTTCACGCCGTTCAGTGCTGGGCTGCAGTTACAGCCTCTCCCATAATCTCTGGGAGAAGGGGCCTCCATGAGGGTGGCTCCCCTGCCTGTGCAGGTTGGCTCATCCAGCAGCAGGGGGCGAGTGTCTCTTGACCTTGTTATGTCCTGATGGAGAGAACCATGTGGAAGGGGGATAGGCCTGGGTTCTGCAGACTTTCTCTGCCAGGCTCTTGATACTGTTGCAATTTTTTTTTTTTTTAAGTTTATCACCAGATGCTCTCAGCCTTGAAGTGTTCGTTTTTCACTGTCACAGTCTGTTTTTGAGATAGCAACTTTACTTTTAGGATGCTTATGCTGATAAAGCTGCTGAGCTCTGACAAACTTTCTTCTAGCCTGTAGTGGTCTCAGTAAAATATACTACTTTTCCTGCTTTATCATACATAATACTAGTATGCTCATAACACTCGTTGTTGTTGTTGCTATAATCTCTTCACATACAAAGAGTGAACTTCACAGTGCTCTTATGAGCTCAAACTTTATTCCCATTTTAGAGAAGAAGAAATTGAGGTGCAGAAGTTGTGACTTGCCCAGGATCACATAGTGAATCACTGGAAGAGCTGGGAATAGAATCTAGGGGTCCAGACTCCTGAACTTTTGTTCTAGTATCTAGTAACTGTTACAAAAATTACGACACTAAAATATTTGATCAGTCACCACTTTCATTTAAAACTCAAAAATACTTTCAACTTGTTGTTTACTCTAAATCTTTGGGGGAGTTTGAGAACAAAACACAGGAATATGGTTGTTCAAAGGACTGACAATAAAACTAATGTATCTTACCTTTTTTTTTTTTTTTTCCCTTTTTCTTCAGAAATGCTCCGTTTATCAACAGTGCTACGTCAGATGAGGCCAGTGTCCAGAGCACTGGCCCCACACCTACTACGGACCTATGCAAAAGATGTTAAATTTGGAGCAGAGGCTAGAGCTCTTATGCTACAGGGAGTAGATCTTCTAGCAGATGCTGTAGCTGTCACCATGGGACCAAAGGTATATTAAAAGCTATTTTTTGTGTAATGTGAATACTTACAGTACAGCCCTGTTTTGTAAACTAATTGGGGATTGAGGAATTCATAAAGTCAAAAAATTCATAAAATGGACCATTTCAAAATTACAGTAGGTACAGTGCATAATTTATCAATCATTCAATCACTGTGTACATAACAAATGGTAAATATATAGTGTGCCACACTCTTGTTGGAGAGAATTGAATCTCTTCTTTGCTGCTAAATCTGTCTTTCCAGCGCCGCACAGCCACTTAAATCTTGGCTAAACAATTGAAATCACATTCAGTGGATAGAAAATTACTTGTAGCA
This sequence comes from Trachemys scripta elegans, assembly GCF_013100865.1. Lineage (NCBI taxonomy): Eukaryota > Metazoa > Chordata > Testudines > Emydidae > Trachemys > Trachemys scripta. Next base: position 54,198,199 of record NC_048308.1, on the reverse strand, counting down.
GGATATATTTACAGTGGTCAGTATTAATGGGGTCTGTGAACATACAGAGGAGAAAAAGAATAGAGGCAGCTTAACTGCCTGCAACAAGTTTAGGCTTTCAGAGTAACTAGTTATGTCCTGCTTGATCATATGATGTTGGAACAAGACATAATTTGGAGTGGGCTCGTGATTAAAGCAAGACCATGGACATCATACATGCCTCTAGGGCAGTGGTTCTCAACCTGCGGACCACTTGCAGCCCAATAGGCACACAGCTGTGATGCATGTGACACCCTCAGGGCCATGCAGGTAGTATACCATTGTGGGCTGCATCCACACAATATATAAATAGGTTGAGAACCACTTCTCTAGGGAGTATACATTTCAGACTTTGTCTATCAGTATTGGTTTCATCTTGGCTTGGCCTGGTAAATAAGTAAGAGCAAGCAAGTCCTAAGGGTGTAATAATAATGGTGGATGATGGGTGAACGCACCTTTAGGGCCCAATTTTCCAAATGTTTATCCCAGTGAGTAATCCCATTGAATGAAGTTGGACTACTCCCATGAATATAATTATACACATTAGGTGTTTGCAGGATTAAGGCTATATATACTACTATAGAATATTTGCATGTAATCAAGTTTGTCTCCAAAAGGTAAGTGTCCAATCACTCTACACTCCTCAAGTTTTCTTTTTAAACCAAAAATACAAATTAGATATCTATCAGCTTAAGAGAAACTTTCAAGTGGGGAGCAGATTCTATTTTATTTTTAAAAACCATGATATAAATTACATAACCGACAGTGTGTGAGACTGGGTGGCTCAAAGCACTTATTTTTCACTGTTAATGGCTGCCTAGCTTATGAGAAATTAGTTGGTCTGTCCATTTATTTCTTCATCACTATGACAAGGTGACCCCCAAGCCACAAACTACATCATGATGTGTGTGCCTGTCTGTTTTCTCTTGGTCTAGCCATTAAAGAAATACTGTCTCTTTCAATGTTCAATTCAGAGGCCTGTCTGTAGTCATAGTTTATTCTTGTACGTGTTCAATAATCTGCAGAACCCTCATGATACAATCATTCTTTCCAAAATCCTAAAGTACAGGAGGTTCTGAGCTTTTTTTTCCTCTATCCGTTTCTGGGACATCATCTCCCATGTTCCAGAGCTCTCATCTCCATGCCATCCACTTGAGAGCTCCCAGATTTGCTTCTAACTGACTTCGCTGGTAGCCCCAAGTCAAGCCTCTCCCAAGAGAGCTCCCTAGCAGTGTTCCACTCACCCAGGCCTCCCTAACTGGGTCCTACCCATACTCTTGAGAGCCATTCTCCTGACCTACATCAATTCTATTGTTTCATGTTTAGCTACCCCTAACCAGGCTGGTTTTTCCCTTTGTTCCTAGGGGCCTCTGTACAAGCTTTCTTATAACTCAGCAGGGGTTCACCAACATTGGCCAGTCCTCACCAGTAATGTTCTTTACCTTTTGTTCTTCCCAGTAGCTCTCTGTATCCACTTTCCTTTGCTGCTTCTGTTTCTCCCTGCATCTGTCCTTTCCTCCTCACACAGCTGTTATCTGCCACTTTTTTCTGACTTTCTCCTTTATATGGCTCAGGTGGCTTCTCTTAATCCCATTTGGGAGGCAACTAATCAATCAGGGGCACTGGCCCCTGCACACTCTTAAAGGAGCTAGTCACCTTGTAACAGTCGGAGTTGGCACCTTCTCAGCTTTTCTGAAGGGCAGAGGTGTAGTGGCTGTAGGTGAAAGGCTAGTTTCTCAAGGTGAGGGTTGAGAAAAAGTGATGAGACTGAGGTCAGCTCTATACCTAAAATGCTGCCACAACACCCAGTGCAGCTGTGCTGCTGTAGCACTTCAGCGAAGATGCTACTATGCCAATGGAAGATGACCTAGTTAATCCACCTCTGCAAGAGGCGGTAGCTGTGTCAATGGAAGAAGCCCTCCTGTTGACATAGTTAGGCTTACCCATATGTGTCTTATTTGATGATGAATATGTGTTTGCTACCTTATTGCTCCTGTTGACTTTACAGGGACAAGAAGGATTGAACTACATTGTGTTCCATTTATTCATAACATACCTTGTTTGTGGAAGTTGGATGCTCTCCTTTTAAAATGGTACCTTATGCTTTCACTGATTTATAAAGGTTCTTCTATTTAGAGCCAGAAATGTCATTCTGACATTGGAAAGTAGGAGCACAAACTTTCCTCTTCATAAAAATAAGTATATATTAAGTGTGTGTCTTGGTGGAAAGTGGCTGTCTGAGGGTATGTTTACACTGCAATAAAACAACTGCAGCTGGTCCATGTCAGCTGGCTTTGTTTGGGCTTCAGGGTTATAAAATTGCAGTGTAGATGTCTGGGCTTGGGTTGGAGCCTTGGTTCTGGGATCTACCCCCCCCCCCCCTTATGGGGGCCTAGTGCTAGGGCTTCAGAAGCCCATGGACCATTCATGCGTGTTTTATTGCAGTGTAGACATTTTATGTTGTGTAGATGTGCCAAGTGGTAATTCTGTAGTAATACCTTTTGTCTGTGCTGCTTGGTATCATTTTAATTATATACCACTTATGTATGTTGGATGATTTTAGGGTAGAACAGTGATTATTGAACAAAGCTGGGGAAGTCCCAAGGTAACAAAAGATGGTGTGACAGTAGCCAAGGCAATTGACTTGAAAGACAAATACAAAAACATTGGAGCCAAGTTAGTTCAAGATGTTGCCAACAACACAAATGAAGAGGCAGGAGATGGAACTACTACTGCAACAGTACTGGCGCGTTCCATTGCCAGGGAGGGCTTTGAGAAAATCAGCAAAGGAGCTAATCCTGTGGAAATCAGGAGAGGTAAGAATTTAACAATCTTTGTCACTGGTGCACTTAAGGTGTTCTCTAATATTTGTCTCTTTGGTTTCTTCTCTCTGCTTCAACCATGGCAAATTTGACTGGTGTTTTGAGATAGGAAAAGGCCACATGACCCTTTTGGGAAGGGGCAAAACATAGAAAGGAGTCTAACTTTGCTGGCAAGTGGGTGAACTAATATGGTCAGGCCTTATTCTTTTAGATACATAAATTTTATATAACCTGTGGTATAGAGTTTTTGTTTTTTTTGTTTTTTTTTTTCCCCTCATCATTGGATCATATTTACTTGTCATTCATCACAACAGATCTCACTAAAGTCTGTCTTCTGATAGCCTTATCTTATGGAAGTTCTAAAACAGAAATGTTTATACAGTGCTTAGTATTATGTGCCTAGAGTATTTATTTTAAATTCTGTTTAACTTCTTTACCAAGTTGTCATAGCTATCTCTGCTTTCCTTCCTCCCCTCACTGAATATTCTGTATGTACTTGCAATTTAAAATTGATAAGTGTTTAAAAAAAAAATTGTAGATCTGTCAATGTGTCTTGTGTTTGTAAGATTGGGACAGGCTGTCCTTTGTCCTTGAAAGTGCATGGCCTAGACAGCAAAATAAGTACTCTACTTTGTACGCAAATGGGGGGGGGGGGGGGATGTGTTGCTGCTCTTGCGTTGTTTAATTTGCATTACAATTTTGAGGAATTTAGAAGCTTGTCATGAGACTTGACTGTTCTGCACCATGTAAATAGAATTCCTATAAGTAACCATAACTATCATATTCTTCTATCAAGGTGTGATGCTAGCAGTAGATGCTGTCATTGCTGAACTAAAGAAACAATCCAAACCTGTTACAACTCCAGAAGAAATTGCCCAGGTGAGACTTTGTTCCTTCTTGGTTTACTAGTTTTCTGTAACTGTCATAAATAAAAATTTCATCCAACAAGCGAAGATGTGCTATAGAGAGTAAAAAAATAACTGTAATGGATTCAGCTAAATTACATTTTGGGTATATGGCATCAACTTGCTATTGTGTTGATCAGACTCTTACTGCAACTCACATTGAAAATGCAACATTTTATCTTTAGGTCTCTGTAGCCTGCATGAGTCTCTAGTACTCTGCCTCAGCTTTCTCTAGCTGCTTTCTGTTTTCCTCTGATTCTGTAGCAGAGGTCCTGGGGAAGAGGGGGGCATGGTGGGTCCCAGGCATCCCCCAGGAGGGAGCACCACCCAGCCCCGTTCCACTCCCAGCTTGCCTACAGCCACAGCTGCACCTGGACCCAGCCTTGCCCTCAGCCCCAGGCTGGGGCTCCGCTCCTGGTCCCAGACCCATCCCCAGCTGCGGCCTCCTTACCCTGGTCTGCATTTCCCCACCCTTACCCCAGAGTCATGGCTTGGAGGGGGGTAGCTAGGAGTACGGGAGGCATGACCCTGAAAAGCTTATGGACCACTGCTCTATAGAGACCAGCTGCCTACTCTCAGGCCCCATTCAGAGGCTGTTAATGAGGCACAGGAGGGCTGGACCTGATAACCAGCCTTTTGTTTAAACCAGCTTTGATCTTCAGCTGACTCATTAGCTTCCCAAGTAGGTTCTGTCTTCATGGGACAAAATGCCAAGTGACTATTGCTATCTTGATTCACAAGTGAATATATGTTGAGGAAAGAAACAGCTATATATTAAACTCATTTGTAATTGTTCACTGGCTATCTATGGAAGAAACATAAATGTTAGAATAATGGTTACATTTCTAGACTTCTCAGAAGTTTAACATGAGATGAAGACTTTAGGTCCCATACCAACTCTAATTTTTTGCTAATGAAAAATGGAAGAGACTTTTCCTGAAAAGGCTGTAGCTTTTCACATATCTAGTATTACATATCTAATCACATGGCAATGTTAATGCTGAAATTATCATGTCATGATTTGCATCCTCTTGTTCTCTGACCTGTAACTCTTTAGTCTTATTGCTCCCTTAAAAAGTCCCTAAACTTAATTTCTGTAAACAGTTGATTAATCAAGTGCTAACAGGAAAAATAACTAACATCTCATTGAAGGTTGCCACAATCTCAGCAAATGGGGACCAGGAAATCGGCAACATAATCTCTGATGCAATGAAAAAAGTTGGACGGAAGGGTGTTATCACAGTTAAGGTAAGAGTAACTCTTATGCTTGTTGAAGGTTACCTGCAATTTTCTTGAAGATAAACTTGCCAAGTTAGAGGAACATCTGCTGAAAGCACAGATAACCAGAGTAAAAAGTGAACTCACTGCACTTGTAACTAAACTCCTTCCACTTTAATCTGAAATCCAGACCTGCTATATGTTGTTGGTTCTTGCTTTGTATGGCATCGCTGCATGTACTCTGCCCTCACTACAGAACTCCACTAAATTGGAGTTGGATTAGGAGTACATAGTGTTAACAAGCTGTTGGGCTCGCTATCATAGTTTTGCCTCATAACCAGGGAATAGTGAAAAGAAACTCGAGAACATAACTTTTTTTTAGGAGGACTGCTGCTTGCTCTTTATAGTCAGATGACTTACAGACCAAAATTATGCAGTGGTTGTAACATCAGCACAGTAAATACAGGAACATATGGAATACAGTGAATGGAAACTGAATCAGTGATGAGTTGGACTGCAGAGCAGATACATATGTCTAAACTAATGTGACATGCTGAATGATTCTCAGTAGCCTGGATATGAGACATACCAGTATTTTTATGGTGCATAATACTTAAAGATAATTGGGAGAATGTGGCAGTTTCTTAACTGCAATAAATTGAGGTAAGACTGACTATACTGGCCAACAATCACTGGTTCGCAAGCCTTTTTCCCCTCTCCCCTTTTCCTTTCACTGTTTAAGTTATCTAGAACAATAAATATTGCTAAGTGGTCAAGATAATTTCTGTTAAAAGACTAATACAGGATGAATTTAGCTATAAAAGTAGAGGTGAACTTCCTTGATGTTTCTGATATAATTCTTGTGAGACATTGTTTCCACCGCAGGAGGTAAGGATGTGTTTTACAGAACACAACTTATGTGCACCGATACTTCCCCCTTAGAGACAATATCTCTTTTAGATTAACCCCTCTTTCTCTCCCTCATTGTTCTTTTCCCCCATAAACGGGGGGAGAGGGCTAAAGAATACAACCACAGTGAAGGTAGCGCAGAGAGACTTGAATTACATGGTGATTGACATATTAAAAATGTGCATAGAAGCAATCTATTTACTACCTAAACTATAGATTAAATGTAAATTATCATATTTAAACAGGATGGAAAAACCCTGAATGATGAGTTGGAAATAATTGAAGGTATGAAGTTTGACCGAGGCTACATCTCACCATATTTCATTAATACAGCCAAAGGTGAGTTTGCAAAAGTTGCCATCAAAGTGCCTTGTGCTATAACTTATATGAACAAAAAGAAGGTCTTCCTAGAGAGCTTACAATGTAAGTAAAGTGAATTTTGGGTAACTTATCAACATTTATCCATAACTTTTCTGAACCCAAAGATGTTTCCCTATTTATATTCAGTTAGCTGCTTGCTTTTTTGACTAAAACAAATGTTTACCTTTTGCTGGCTGTATTGGCTCTGTAATACTCAAGGAACTAATAGAGGCGGTATCTAAGCCTCTAGCTATTATGTTTGGAAAATCATGGGAGGAGAGATTCCAGAAGACTGGAAAAGGGCAAATATAGTGCCCATCTATAAAAAGGGAAATAAAAACAACCCAGGAAACTACAGACCAGTTAGTTTAACTTCCGTGCCAGGGAAGATAATGGAGCAAGTAATTAAGGAAATCATCTGCAAACACTTGGAAGGTGGTAAGGTGATAGGGAATAGCCAGCTTGGATTTGTAAAGAACAAATCATGTCAAACCAATCTGATAGCTTTCTTTGATAGAATAACTGAGTCTTGTGGATAAGGGAGAAGCAGTGGATGTGGTATACCTAGACTTTAGTAATGCATTTGATACGGTCTCGCATGATATTATCAATAAACTAGGCAAATACAACTTAGATGGGGCTACTATAAGGTGGGTGCATAACTGGCTGGATAACTGTACTCAGAAAGTTGTTGTTAATGGTTCCCAATCCTGCTGGAAAGTTATAACAAGTGGGGTTCTGCAGGGGTCTGTTTTGGGACTGGCTGTGTTCAATATCTTCATCAACAACTTAGATATTGGCATAGAAAGTACGCTTATTAAGTTTGCAGATGATACCAAACTGGGAGGGATTGCAACTGCTTTGGAGGATAGGGTCATAATTCAAAATGATCTGGACAAATTGGAGAAATGGGCTGAGGTAAACAGGATGAAGTTTAACAAAGACAAATGCAAAGTACTCCACTTAGGAAGGAACAATCAGTTTGACACATACAGAATGGGAGGAGACTGTTTAGGAAGGAGTATGGCAGAAAGGGATCTAGGGGTTATAGTGGACCACAAGCTAAATATGAGTCAACAGTGTTACGCTGTTGCAAAAAAAAAAAGCAAACATGATTCTGGGATGCATTAACAGGTGTGTTGTGAGCAAGACACGAGAAGTCATTCTTCCGCTCTACTCTGCGCTGGTTAGGCTTCAACTGGAGTATTTTGTCCAGTTCTGGGCACTGCATTTCAAGAAAGATGTGGAGAAATTGGAGAGGGTCCAGAGAAGAGCAACAAGCATGATTAAAGGTCTTGAGAACATGACCTATGAAGGAAGGCTGAAAGAATTGGGTTTGTTTAGTTTGGAAAAGAGAAGAATGAGAGGGGACACAATAGCAGTTTTAACTGCCGGGGTGGTTTAACACTGGAATAAATTGCCTAGGGAGGTTGTGGAATCTCCATCTCTGGAGATATTTAAGAGTAGGTTAGATAAATGTCTATCAGGGATGGTCTAGACTATATTTGTTCCTGCCATGAGGGCAGGGGAGGGACTGGACTCAATGACCTCTTGAGGTCCTTCCAGTCCTAGAATCTATGAATAATGGGTGTGAGCCAGAAAACATAGCTTAACTTTCTGATCCTAAATTGACTTTTCAAAATTGGCAGTTTAAAAAACAAAGCAGGAAAAAAAAATCTTGCTTACAAGAAAATGCCACGTTGGACTCTCCAGAGTGCTAATGAAATTTAAATGAAATTTAAGACTCATGTTTACATGGAATAGAAGTATCATTTGATCTTTGAGAAACATCAGAGTTTATTTGCATGGCTAGTTCTTGCATTCCCTTGTAAAACTAGAGCATTCTTTCCTAAGTAAGGGCTGGGGAAAGGTAAAATCATCTTCACTTAACAAATTGAAGTAAAGGGGCAGGGTGATGTTGGTGGGTATTCCTTTACCTCAGAATACACCTAGATGTGTGCAAAAGCTTGTTATAACCCAAAAGTATTATTTGTATATATTGTTCAGGGTTAAGTCACCAAATAAAAATTGAGGGTGTGGCACAGCTTTAAGTCAAAGTGCTAAAATTCTTAAGTGGCTTGATCATGTGCAGTAGTTTTCAACTACTTCTGACTATGTAGGAGTTTTCATGACAGAGAAAATAGAAATGCTAAAGTCACAAATTGGTATCAGGAGTAGAAATGTTACTTGAAACTAGTTTTTACTCTTTCATTTAATTTGTCTTAACTGCATTCTATCTAATATAAATGTAAATGGAGCGTGTAGTAGCCAGATTTGATCAGATCTGGGGGGTTGTAAAGGGTACCTTCATATATACTTGCTAAAATAGAACACTTAGATAGTTCAAACAATACTTATTGCCTCTGCAGGACAAAAATGTGAATTCCAGGATGCTTATGTCTTAATCAGTGAGAAGAAAATTTCCAGCGTTCAATCCATAGTTCCAGCTCTTGAAATTGCCAATGCTCACCGTAAGCCTTTGGTCATTATTGCTGAAGATGTTGATGGTGAAGCTCTCAGTACTCTCGTCCTGAACAGGTAAGGCTTGAATAGGTGTACCTCCATATAGAACCTTGTCAGTCTACTTCAGAGTCAGAAAACTGTGGTGTTCACTTTGTCTTTAAAAACAGCAGATGTTCCCGCACAGTTTACTCTGTAGAGCAGTAGACCCAGTTGTATGTCTGAATTTGACAAATTTGCATTGCTTCTTATTTAGGTCTCCTCTCAGCAGTGCAGACAAACCGTAACCGCTGTGAATAGCCCCATTTGGGTGATAACTCTGAATCCTAGTGATTTGGTGGTTTAATTGCTAATCAGTTTAGTAGAAAAAACCAATTGATGGGCTTGTGGGATCCATTAAGATGGCATTTTTGCTTTGCTTCTCTCACTTGCACTAAAATATCTTCATTTAGAACATTCTTTTGTTCTCTCAGCTACTGTAACAAGTGAACAATTTAACACTTTGTAAGAATTAGTGTTCTCACTGAACTTTTTCTTTTCAGATTAAAAGTTGGTCTTCAGGTTGTTGCTGTAAAAGCACCGGGTTTTGGTGACAATAGAAAGAACCAGCTTAAGGACATGGCAATTGCTACTGGTGGTGCTGTAAGTAAATTATATGCATGTGTATGTAAATATGTACACACTTATTAACTTTGTGGCCAAGCACCCATTTGATTTTAACTTCCTCCAAAATGCTCCAGAGGATAAGTATTTGGTATCAGGGTACAACACTTTCCAGGTCACTGATTCACATTTGGTCCAGGGTGAACTATCATGCCATTGTATAGCATGGTAAGTGGCCAGTTGTTCTGGCTGGTTATTAGGTGTCCCCTTCACATCTGCAGTTATTTTTAAGTCTATTCAGTGTATTGGATGGGCATGGAACTGTTCTTGTCCATAGGTCATCACTCCTTAAGAGATGCTTGATGTGACAGGGAGCTGTAGGAGAACCTGCACTGTGGCTGGTTTTTTGCCTGTTCTGGAACTACTGTAAAAAGCTTTAATATGCAGGGCAGTCAGATTGGCACCTTGAAATGTCTAATTTATGCACTTTTTAATTTAAAATGTTAATGTTTATGTATGAGTAAGTTTTGAGAGCGGTAGTGCAATGCAACTTTATCTGCTTGTGATCATTAAATAGCTTTTTCAATGACTACCTTTTAACATCAGATATAGACCCTCCCCAGTAATCTTCAGGGTAGTAGCTAGGTGGTGCCCAGGAAACTTGTCAGAGTTGTTCTGGAAGTTTTTACCTCTTATAAAACTGAACGAAAGCTTGACCAAAATTAATGTTAGTGAACATGTCATGACTTCTCAATGTTCAGTGCAGATGTAAATCTTTTAGAGTTTGGTCTGAAGGAGCGTGGAACGTTCTGTTGGGCAGTTTAATTTTATTTTTTAAAATCTATGGTAGGGGCAACTATAGTATTAAAAAGCCATCTTTATTTTTTTTGTATACAAGAAAATGTAGAATCAAATGAAGTAAAAATCTTAAATGAATCCACATGTTCCATAAAATCTCTATGGATAGTAATTCCATGCTCTAATAAGAATATAACAGTAGGGATCTATTATCAACTACCTGACCAGGACAGTGATAGTGACGATGAAATGCTATCAAAATAAATAACTCAGTAATAGTGGGGGATTTCAATTCTCCCCATATTGACTGGGTACATGTCACCTCAGGACGAAATGCAGAGACAGAATTTCTCGATACTTTAAATGACTGCTTCTTGGAGCAGCTGGTACAGGAACCCACAAGGGGAGAGGCAGTTCTCAATTTAGTCCTGAGTAGAGCGCAGGATCTGGTCCAAGAGGTAACTATAACAGGACCGCTTAGAAATAGTGACCATAATATAACAACATTTAACATTCCTGTGGTGGGAAGAACACCTCACAGACCAACACTGTGGCATTTAATTTCAGAGAGGGGAACTATGCAAAAATGAAGGTTAACTAAAAATTTAACTAAATTAAACAAGACAGTGACTAGAGTGAAATCCCTACAAGCTCCATGGACACTTTTCAAAGACACCATAATAGAGGCCCAACTTAAATGTATACCCCAAATTAAAAAAACACAGTAAAAGAACTAAAAAAGAGCCACCATGGCTTAACCATGTAAAAGAAGCAGTGAGAGATAAAAAGGCATCTTTTTAAAAGTGTAAGTCCAATCCTAGTGAGGTAAATAGAAAGGAGCATAAACACTGCCAAATTAAGTGTAAAAATGTAATAAGAAAAGCCAAAAAGGAGTTTGAAGAACAGCTAGCCAAAAACTCAAAAGGTAATAAAATGTTTAAGTACATCCGAAGCAGGAAGCCTGCTAAACAACCAGTGGGGCCCCTGGATGATCGAGATACAAAAGGAGCACTTAAAGACGATAGTCATTGCGGAGAAACTAAATTAATTCTTTGCTTGAGTCTTCACGGTTGAGGGTGTTAAGGAGATTCCCAAACCTGAGCCGTCCTTTGTAGGTGACACATCCTGAGGAATTGTCACAGATTGAAGTGTCACTAGAGGAGGTTTTGGGATTAATTAATAAATTTAACAATAACAAGTCACCGGGACCAGATGGCATTCACCCAAGAGTTCTGAAAGAACTCAAATGTGAAATTGTGAAACTATTAACTATGGTTTGTAACCTGTCCTTTAAATTGGCTTCTGTACCCAGTGACTGGAAGATAGCTAATGTAATGCCAATATTTAAAAAGGGCTCTAGAGGTGATCCTGGCAATTACAGACCGGTAAGTCTAACGTCAATACCGGGCAAATTAGTTGAAACAATCGTAAGGAATAAAATTGTCAGACACATAGAAGAACATAAATTGTTGGGCAAAAGTCAACATAGTTTCTGTAAAGGGAAATCATGTCATACTAATCCATTGGAGTTCTTTGAAGGGGTCAACAAACATGTGGACAAGGGGATCCAGTGGACATAGTATACTTAGATTTCCAGAAAGCCTTTGACAAGATCCCTCATCAAAGGCTCTTACGTAAATTAAAGTTGTCATGGGATAAGAGGGAAGATTCTTTCATGGTTTGAGAACTGGTTAAAAGACAGGGAACAAAGGGTAGAATAAATGGTAAATTTTCAGAATGGAGAAGGGTAACTAGTGGTGTTTCCCCAAAGGTCAGTCCTAGGACCAATCCTATTCAACTTATTCATAAATGATCTGGAGAAAGGGGTAAACAGTGAGGTGGCAAAGTTTGCAGATGATACTAAACTGCTCAAGATAGTTAAGACCAAAGCAGACTGTGAAGAACTTAGTGATTGGGCAACCAAATGGCAAATTAAATTTAATGTGGATAAATGTCAAGTAATGCACACTGGAAAAAATAACCCCAACTATACAATGGGGCTAATTTAGCTACAACTAATCAGGAAAGAAATCTTGGAGTCATCATGGATAGTTCTCTGAAGATGTCCGTGCAGTGGCAGTCAAAAAAGCAAACAGGATGTTGGGAATTTTTAAAAAAGGGATAGAGAATAAGACAGAGAATTGCCCTTATAAATCCATGGTACGCCCACATTTTGACTACTATGTACAGATGTGGTCTCCTCGTCTCAAAAAAGATATACTGGCATTTGAAAAGTTTCAAAGACGGGCAACTAAAATTATTAGGGGTTTGGAATGGGTCCCATATGAGGAGAGATTAAAGAGGCTAGGACTTTTCAGCTTGGAAAAAAGGAGACTAAGGGGCGAATATGACAGAGGTGTATATAAAATCATGAGTGGTGTAGAGAAAGTGAATAAGGAAAAGTTATTTACTTGTTCCCTTAATGTAAGAACTAGGGGTCATCAAATGAAATTGATGGGCAGCAGGTTTAAAACAAATAAAAGGAAGTTCTTCACACAGCGCACAGTCAACTTGTGGAACTCCTTGCCTTAGGAGGTTGTGAAGGCTAGGACTATAACAGGGTTTAAAAGAGAACTAGATAAATTAATGGCGGGTAAGTCCATTAATGGCCACTAGCCAGGATGGGTAAGGAATGGTGTCCCAAGCCTCTGTCTGTCAGAGGGTGGAGATGGATGGAAGGAGAGAGATCACTTATGTTCTTATAAATAAAATCACCTATTCCAGAATTACTCTGCTTCAGAAGCTAAGTAACCTATTCCAGAATAAATCACATTTTGCCAGAATAGTGTCCATATCAGGGAGTTAAAGCAGAATAGTTCTACTATAGTTGTGCAGGGAAATGTCTCATGTAGATAAGGCCTTAGAATCCAAGCTTTCATATGATCTATTTCAGGTATTTGGAGAAGAGGGTTTGGGTCTCAATCTAGAAGACATTCAGCCTCATGACTTTGGTAAAGTTGGTGAGGTCATCGTGACAAAAGACGATAGCATGCTTCTGAAAGGGAAGGGTGAAAAGGCTCAAATTGAAAGGCGTATCCAAGAAATCATTGAACAATTAGAAGTTACTACAAGTGACTATGAGAAGGAGAAACTAAATGAACGACTGGCCAAACTCTCTGATGGAGTAGCAGTACTAAAGGTGAGGAACTTTAAACTTCTTCCTTTTTAGATTAAAAAAGCAGTTCTCCAACTATGGGGCAGGCCTCCCAAGGGAGGTGCGATATGGGGTTGGGGAGTTAAGGGAGCTCTGTCTGTCAGTTCTAGGTGGCTGGAGCTTCTGTAGAAGGGGCCATGCACACCTGGGAGGTGGGCATAAAGGGGACAGCTGGAGCCCCACCATTCAGGCTCTCCTCCCCTCACTTGGAGATGGCAGGGCTCCGGCTGTCCAGCCTTGGGATGGCAGCAGCAGCGCAGAAGTAAGGGTGGCAATAGGATGCTAAGTCTGCTGGGAAAAGTGATATTAATGTAATTAATTAATATCACTTTTCACATTTCCATCTTCTGTACTGCTGGTGCAGTGCTGCCTTTAGAGCTGGGGGGCTAGCCAGTAGCTGCTCCCCACTCTGCCTTCCGAGCTGAGCGGCAGGATATTTATTGGGGTGGGGGCATTAAACTACTACAGACAGAGGGGGGGGGGGGGGCTCTGATCAAAAATGTTCGAGAATCCCTGGACTAAAACTATGCTATACCAAATGGACAACCAACAAAATTTTACTTTTCACTAAATCACTTTGACTCTTTAAAGATGACATCTCTGCTAAGCATTTAATTTCCACTTCTAAAGTGCCAGAAAAAACCCACCACGTTAATCAAACCTGGTAAATTGGACCTCGGCTACGCTTTTTTTTTTTTTTTTTTTTCCCTCTTCTTCTTTCTTGTCAGGATTGCTTAAAATAGGGTGACATTCCTGTTAGACATTACATTAGTTTACGTGCCTTTTTTTCCCCCTCAGGAGAAAAACCTCTATTAGAAACAATTATAGTGAAGGGTGTAAGGTTATATCATTGGTATTTTTCTTAAGGCCTGTCATGGAGCAACTGTGCCCTATAGCAACCCCTGCTGGCTGAGCATTGCACTGCTAATACTCCTGGCTCTCCACACACTGGTCTGTGCTGGGGATGTGGCTTATCCCTCCAGCCAAGTTACAAATTTCACCCCATCTGTGGTAGCAAAAGTCCAACTACAAAGTCCCCAAAAACCAAAAAGGATCTTCTACTCTTTGGGTGTTTTCACACCACCCTGTTCCCATTTTTCTGGGCTACTTTTTGAGTCTTTTTCTGACTAAGGAATAGAATACTCTGCCTCATCTGGTTCCCCTGGAGTACCATTCTGGGTCCCTACTGGACTCTGTTCCTTCCATCCTTTCCTGATCCACTAGAGCAGGCTGGCTCCCCTGGAGTACCTAGTCTCCTGCAGACCTGGGCTCAAGGCTTTCTGCAGGAGCCTGCATTTTCCCTGTAGTTCCAACCAGTGCGTGATCTCTCTCAGCCTTCTTATAAGGCCCATGTGTGCATTAACCTATCACCTCTTTAATCCCACCCCTTTGGGCTGGGAAGCAGCTAATTAATTGCAGCACAGGTGGGGCTGACATCTTTCCTCTAAGGGGCCAGGACCCTGTGACAATTTGCAATTTAACATTTATGTAATCCCTTAATGCTTCCCTAGGTGCAAGAGTGGGGCCTACTTGGTCACATAGGGCCTTAGTTCAGGAGAGGCAGTTTGGCTCACTAAAGTTTGGAAGCTGTGGAAAAGCTAAACTGTTATGTAGTGGTGCTAAATTGGTAAGTAGAAATTGCCCAGTAGCTAAGGCCTAGTCTACACTTACCGGCTGGTCCGGAGGCACGCCATCGATGTTCTGGGATCGATCCCGGAAGTGCTCACAATCGACGCCGGTACTCCAGCTCGCCGAGAGGAGTATGCGGCGTCGACGGGGGGAGACTTCCGGCCGCGTCTGGACCGCGGTAAGTCCGGACTAAGGTACTTCGAATTCAGCTACGTTATTAACGTAGCTGAATTTGCGTACCTTAGTCCGAAGTCCGGACTAAGTGTAGACCAGCCCTAAGGCACCTAGCCAGCTGCGGGTGCTCTTAGACAAAAATGGAGGTCTTAATTCTTTGTGGCCATTAGAAATCCAAAAGATGCTGTGTACGTGAATAGGGCTGTTAACCACTATCTACAGGTTTAATTTCCTGAGACAAGGTGGGTAAGATAATATTTATTGTACCAACTTCTGTTGGAGAAAGACAAACTTTTGAGCTTACACAGATCTTCTACACATCTTATTTCCTGTCACTTCAACTCTGATCCATTTTTACAGCAGGAATACATATTTTTGCTTTTCAGGGATGGATGAAGTGATACGTTTACACCTTTAGAAATGTAAAGCATCTTAATTGCAAAAGGCTCTCTACAACTGAAGTACATGCAGAAATTGGTCAAAACATTGTTGCTTTTTGGCACTCAAATGGAAAAGTCAGTTTGTTACTGATGTTTAACTGGCCTGCAGTGCTTCTGGAGTCTGCAGCACTTTCTTGCCTTTGAGAATGTATGGGGACTTTACGCAACTGACAAGACATGTGGTTTGTTTATTCTAGGTTGGTGGCACAAGCGACATTGAGGTGAATGAAAAGAAAGACAGAGTTACTGATGCACTGAATGCTACTCGTGCTGCCGTAGAGGAAGGTATAGTTCTAGGAGGTGGTTGTGCATTGCTTAGATGCATCCCAGCACTAGATGTTTTAACGCCAGTCAATGAAGATCAAAAAATTGGTAAGCAAACTACTTGAGAATGGATTTTAATTTGAAGATTAACATTTTCCTTGTGATACTACTTACCTTCAAAAACAGATGCACACTGTAGATTAGAATACAGTTCATTTCAATGAATCCTTTATGGTTATTTGGTCTGGCTAACAAGCAACCTTTGACACTCCTCCTGATAATCTGTTTTACATTAAAAATGGGAAGCCTCTTTCCTCGTGGTCTAATTTAGAAAAAGCAGGAAAACAGCTATTTTAAGACTGTGGTATTTAATGCGAGAGATAACTAACCTATTACTTTTCTAAACAGTTAAACAAAATGGGTCTCTCTTATACTGCAGTTATAAGTAAAGATTGAGAACATTTCACTTAATTTGGGAAATCTAATTTGACAGTGGCTTCTAAAGATTCTTTAACTCAGAGCGGATCATACTGTATCAAGTTTTCCTACCCCTGTTTTGAGGGGGGAGTGTTTGTCTTTGGTTAGATAAGATCATAGCTTTATTTTCAAGAGTGATAATGGTAATTTAAACTGGTGCTTGAGCCTTGTACTAGTAATGGCCTCACTTGTAATGGTGCCCAGCAGTAGGTCATTATCTAACACTTTCCTGCAGGAGGCAGAAAATTTTGTTTGCTCTCCTTGTAACTAATTAGCACATCAATAAGTTGGAATATTTGACTTGCAATAGAATGCATAGAGAATGTACTGTATTTAGAACACTAAATACTTTTTACAGGCATAGAAATCATTAGGAGAACACTGAAAATTCCAGCAATGACTATTGCTAAGAATGCAGGTGTTGAAGGATCATTGATAGTTGAAAAAATCATGCAAAGTCCAGCTGAGATTGGGTATGATGCAATGCTTGGAGACTTTGTAAATATGGTAGAGAAAGGAATCATTGACCCTACAAAGGTAATGTAAATTTTTTTCGAAGAACTTTAAGGTTGTACCTTATTTTAATGTTGGGGGGGGGGGGTAAGAGGGGAAGAACTAGTATTGAACTACATTTTGTTTCCATTCTCTTAGGTTGTAAGAACTGCCTTGATGGATGCTGCAGGTGTTGCTTCCCTCTTATCCACAGCAGAAGCTGTAGTTACTGAAATTCCTAAAGAGGAAAAGGAAGTGCCCGTAGGCGGAATGGGTGGAGGAATGGGAGGTGGTATGTTCTAATTCCTGGAATACTGAAACATCATGAACTGTGATGGTTGAGACTGACAGTTTGTTAAAAACTTCAGAAGTCAGTGCCAGGGGTGGATAGTGACTTAAGTGAGGCTGGTGTTTAAAAGAATCACTGTAACTATTAGTTACTGGATTTAATTTAACCGATGTAATTGTTTAGTCACTGTCCATGCCTACAGATAATTTATTTTGTATTTTTCAATAAAGACATTTGTACATTCCTGCTACTGGGTGCAAGATCCACATGCCAATGTTCTGCTTTAAATTTAATCAATTAAGGCACTTGAAATTCTGTTTAATCAGAATTTATTGGTGCTTGCCAATACTAGGAAAAGTTCAGATGAAACCATTGTATGCAAGACTAAAAAAAAATTGTACAAAGACAAATATACAATTATGTGACAACCTCTATAATAAAAGATTGTTCAAAGTTATGAAATGTATTACCTTATTCACCTGTCTACAAACCTTTAACAAAAATCAAACCTAATGATACAGGGATCACATTTAAACTCTGCTAGAAATCTGAGCTTTAGTGCTGGGAAGGGATGGAGTATTTGTTTAAGAAACGATCCTCCCCTCAATTGAGTGTGAATATAGACCATGGGTAGTTTTGATGTTATAAAATTCTGGTGAGAAACATATCCAAGTCCACTGACAGTTCTTAAGAAAAATTAATCTTAAATTTAATGCAGTTGAAATAGTAAGCTATGGACTGGGACTTGTCACTCTTCCTCTTGAGTACTAATTCTATTTCATGTATTGGATCCTTTCACCAGCAGTGTTGGGAACATTTGTTTTGTGAGGGTATGAAAGGATAAATTGCCTGAGATTATTTTAAGAAAAGGAATCTTGTATGTCTACAGAAGAATTAGCAGGTCTTGTAAAAAGTAAATTAGTACCCCTGTGATTGAAGACTAACAGTTTCATATCACCAGACATCTACTGGAACATAGAGAGGAGGAGATTTGTCACTGGTAAAAATATACACAACCCAATATGTTTAAACACCTGAAGTTAAAGAATTAGACTGCTGCAGCTGCCTGAAGAATGTTGTAACTCATGATGTCCTCCAGGGAAAGTGAGAGTTTTCCTTCAGTTTAAAGTTTGCAGAGGACCAGAAGTCTCATGGTTCCTTGTTCCCAGCAAACTGTGAAGCTATTCTAGGGGGAGGGAAATTGTGCACTCAGTGTAGGGCCTGCAACTGATTTAAATGAACTCAGTTTAAGAATCTGAAGGGATTCAAGTTTTCTGGGTATCCACTCTTATGTACACTTAATACATTTACCCCTTTTCCCTCTCAGAAAAGTCAAACTTTAGATTTGAAGCTAAACATTTCACTTAAGTTCAGACTTGAGCTAATGCTAAAACTAAAACACATTAAATTGCCTAATTCCTAATAGAAAAAGGATGCAGATCTATTCACTCACTTAGTTTATATCTTTAATTTGAGACAATTTAGCTCCAGCTTGCTTTTGGAGAGGAGGGGGAAATACAAAGTTATAACACAAGGGAATAGCCCTAGTGACTGGAGATAACAGTGCCAGCCTCATCAAATGTGTTCAAAAATCCTTGGCATAACTTACCCCTTTCATTCTTTTAATGTTATAGTAATCTGTTTGATGGGAGTACTGAATGTGAAAATTTAAGTAGATTTCTTCTAAAAAGCTTAATTGCTTCCTTTAGATCTTTTATTTAAGTCAATTATATACTTTGTACACTACCACACTGATTTAGTTTAAACTCATAAGTTGTAGAACAAGTAATTGCTGCTCTTAACTTCTGTAATGTGTCAGTTTATATTTTTACCACAGCTACTAATGTAAGATGACACTGCTTTGTCTACTAGAGCCTTGTCAGTTAAAATGTATTGAAACTGTCCATTAGGGGATTCTTCTTTCAGTCTTTTGGAGCATAAAACTAGTATTCCTGATGCAGGGAAAAGTAGGAAGTTAAGGGCAATTGTCTTAAACTTTCCCTGAACTTGTTTAGGTTGATGCTAATATCATGAGAATAAGTTACATATGTTCAAAAACTAATAATAACTTAAACATCATACACTTATTACAAACACTGCAAAAAAATTAACAGTTTAGATAAGGCAGTAATGCTGATGTGCTGTTCATTATATAATCAAACTGTTTGGCAAGGTAAAGGCAATCTTGATTGGCTAGCTTACAGTAGCTGCCACTCAGTTTGTTACAAACACCACACCCTGAATTGCACTTGAAGCTTAATATTCTATGTACATGGTTCCATATTATGTGCATGTTTTGTACAGCAGTATATTACACACAATGCTAAGTTAACAAATAGATGCCCACAGAGAAAAGCACCTCTTATAAATAAGGTGTACAAATTAGATTATAATAAAGATAGAGAGCTAACTTTTTTCCCTTTATGTGTGATGAATTTCATGAAACATTAGCTCCCGAGGTATACTAGTTTCTGGCCCATAGATTTTGGATGCTCTTCTTTCAAAGGCAGCTACCATCTGCTTAACAACTTCATCAAAAAATAGTGTAGCAAGTTGAGAGTGTAGAAGTGAACGAAACTCAAAAGAAACCTGTTTGAGAGATCAAGAAAAAGATATTTCTAGCATCTACCATTTCAGTATATTGTCTTCCTTTATCAAAAAGTCCATCTTCATGTACTTAATGTGCATTCTATGGGAAGTGGGGCTGGTATTTTTGAATTGTATATCTAGCGCAATTTAAAAAAAATTATTCATAGGAAGTGGAGCTTTAACCCTCTGTAAATGAAGTTTATATACAACTCTAAAAAAATTTCAAGTGAAAACTCAAGCCGTTCAACTCAGTTTATTTTTAGATAAACTGTTTCATACATGCTGCATCCCAGAATACTTCATTATTAATACAAAAGCATGATAGTTATAAAAAAAGT
Organism: Trachemys scripta elegans; assembly: GCF_013100865.1. Classification (NCBI taxonomy): domain Eukaryota; kingdom Metazoa; phylum Chordata; order Testudines; family Emydidae; genus Trachemys; species Trachemys scripta. The sequence goes on along the minus strand of NC_048308.1, from coordinate 54,178,260 downwards.
GAAGATGATGGGTGAATAAAGCATGCACTTATAAGTTAGTGACTGAGGAAATCAGACTTAGAAGTGTGGAAAGAGATTTGCATTGGTTAGAGCCAGGTGAGTAAGGGCTAGCAGACATGGAGTTACAGCCAGAGACCATCTGAAAAGGGAAAAAAAGGGGGGGAGGGGGACTAGATCTTGAAATGGAGAGGGAATGTGTAAACACACTTGAACATAAAAGACATTTCATTTTAACACTACATCTAGTTTTTACCTTGACTGGTGGTTGTCATGCTATAGCTATATTTAAAGCAAGGAAAGAACAATATGGCAATTAGGGAGGGAGACCAGCTGCTACTCTTCCCCATCCATCTTTCCGTATCTAAGGCTGTAGCTTTAAGTTTGCTGCAAACTACATTCACTGCTCTCACCACCTTTGGATCTAAGTATTCCAATTAGTGAATGGTCTTCCCCTTAAACACAAAATGAGAACAACTGATTTTACACAGAACTGATGTACTAGTTATAAGCAGCAAGCCCTAAGACTACTACAGTACCAGATTTTGGATCCTATCATTCTCTAACCATTTAACTATTCTTGCATTTAAACCAAAAATATTGGTATAAAACAAGAATGACAAGAAGCTTACATAACTCATGACAGCCATGTTACTGTTTACGTGAAATAGCTTGTCATATTACTTTGTGCTGTCCATGGTTTTAGTTTAGTTAGGGAATACTTATCTACACTATAAACTGGACTCGTGTCTTAACTCAGTTATATTGGCTGCATACACAAGTCACCCTAGTAAGAGAAATCTTCTTACAAAATTCCCATAGGGTTTAGTAGGTGATAATTTACTACAATCAGTACTGAGCTGCAGCATGGTGTTATGATGTACTCAGCTGCTGAAGGTGCAGTCTTTCCTGTAAGATGCTTAAACATCAAGTGTCATTCTTCTTAACAGTCAGTGTTAAGAATGGTGTCCCCATTAAATTCCAAATGAGGCACTCAGCCTGCCTATAAATTGTCCTTACAGCTTCAAATAGATACAGCAGTCTTCATCTGGAGTTGACTGAATATGGTGCTGCATCTTAATCTACTTACACATTCCAGCACAGAAACGATTGTTTACGGGATAAGGGTTTTTTTTCTTGAGTAAAGTAGGAGTGATGTTAAGGCAAGCACATTTTGCAACTCTCAAAGTTTTTAAGGGAACAAGAACTCCAGAGCAGGGACCCAGAGTTGTCATGCAAACAAGTATCAGTTTAATTTCGTTTAAGAACTTCTAATAGTACAGATTTTTCCAGTGAACTGCAAACACTATGCTGTACTTAAGGTCTGTAGGAAGAATGGTTAAAAAGGGCTATAACACAGTTTAGACTCAACTACCTCTCATTCAGAATTCACTGCTGACTTGGTAGAAGACTGGCATAGTAGTCTGTAGGAACAAGCAGCAGCTCACAGCTCAGATTTCTATTTTTGCATCTAAATCTACATCCCTAAAACTAAATTTTTAGTTGTTTCACTTAAACCCTCAATTATTGCAAATAACTTAGTTTGACTTGGTCACATTCTCTTCATTTCGCAGATGGGGAAAAAACTTATTAAATTACTTCGCTGTAGCCACACAGCAAGTCAGTGGCAGAGCAAGGATTAGCATCCCTAAGTGCCTCATTCAGAGTCCTTTTCTACACCCAATGAACTAAACTATCTCTACTTCTGTTACTGACACAAACCATTTACCGCTTCAAAATAGTGTGGATAGCAAAGGGCCATGATAGCAGTTCAAGTAAAGTTGAACAGAGTCTGTTTTAAGGCCAATTTTGACTCCCTTTAACAAGGTGTCAACCTAGAATGCCATAAAATGGTTTAGGTAAAAAGATTTTTTTTTAGTTTCTGTTTCCTTAGAACAAGGTATCTGGATTATGGGATTTAAAACCGGTCATTCTAACTTTTTCAACTCAGACAAGGTTTGGGATAAAGCCTTCAGCGTTTCTGCACAATAATCATCACTGGGAGCGAGCATACTGCTTTTTTTTTTTTTTGAGGCACTTTAGAATAATACATTTTTCTGGGGAGCTTTTACGTTCTATGAGTAAAAGAGTTTGGGGGTCCATACATCTTGCAAGATTAAGTGGCATGTCCTGTGAGAGAACCAATTGAATTTTACAGGCATGTGCTTGTTTTTCTATTACTGAACTTGTGATGTCGCCAAGCCCCGTAAACTGAAGGAGATTAGCCCAAGCAAGAGAGTCTCAAATTACAAGAGGCACCAAAAGAGCTTTCTCCTATTTACAAGGCAGTTTCTTAAATCAGGGAACTCCAGCAGGTGGCAACAGTATCTACACAGATTCGAGTACAGCATTTGGTGCTGCAGGCCAGGCTATATACAGAGGTGCAGGTTTACAGGTGGGTCCCTGGCTTGGGAATGACCAAAAACAAACATGCATACTATATAGAGAGACAGACAGACACACAGAGAGAGGAATTAGGAGATAAATTTTAAAAACTGAATAACTAAAAAGAGAAAATAAATAGGAGAAACTACAGAAGCAGTAATACAAGGAAAAAGCTACCTAGAAGTATTAGCAAATCAGATATTGTCTCTAAAGAGACAACAGTTTTGAACTGCAGTGGTTTCCCATCATAGAACAGAGAGTTGTTATTTGCCCTGAATACAACTCCAGTGTAACTGTGTCTGGAATACTACATCTAACTGCAGCCACCTCATTACCAAACCATATAAACGGTATGCAGGCAGTTCATAAGGGAGCAAAAAGTGATTGGGGGCTGGAGCACTTACGTTGAGAAAAGATTAGAACAGAAGAGCTCATTACATACAGCTTGGCTAAGAAACAACCAAAAAGGGACTGGATAGCAGTACAAAGAAGGAAGAAAGGACTATACACAAAAAAGGAAGAGAGTCTACTCCATGCTAAAGAGCAGAGGGAAAATACCACACGACCTGACCGAAATCTATTAGAGGTTATGGAATAGCCAACCAACAGAAGTGGTGAAATCCTCTCCATTGGAAAATTTAAAACTAGAAGCTAACATGAGAACAATCCTGTATTTGTGGGGACATGGTCTATATCAGGGGTTCTCAAACTGGGGGTTCCAAGGTTCTTAAATAGGGGGTCATGAGCTGTCAGCCTCCACACCCCAAACCCCGCATTGCCTCCAGCATTTATAATGGTGTTAAATATATATAAAAGCATTTTATTTGATTGGGGGAGGGGGGTGTGCACACCCAGAGGCTTGCTATGTTAAAGAGGTCACCAGTAAAAAAGTTTGAAAATCATTGGTCCATATCATCTAGTAGGCTATTCTATCACTGACTTACAATTTTCCCATATGTATTTGTTTGTCTGGCAACCTGGAAAACACCAGCATTAAGTGTTTAGTAGGGTTTTTTTTTTTTGGGGGGGGGGGGGGGGGGAGGGAAGAATACTCAACCCCCTGAAATACTTCATTGCAATGGAAGCTAATGTTTTCATCCAAGAAGTATTTCTCATGAGGACTACAAAGGGAAATTTTCACATGATAAAATTTAACAGAGTAAGTTTTGTAAAGTTAGCTTGATTTTGCAGTGCATGTGCTTAGCATATTTTTCGTTAGTAGCAGCACATTTGTGTTTAAGTACATTTCATGTCCCATTTCCAGCAGTCAGTGAGCTTAATTACCATACTTACTGAAAAATCCAAGGTACATGTTCTTGGATAACCTGGGATTCCTGGACCGAAACGCCATACTGTTTCCAGATGATTAAATAGTTTCCCATCTGTGCAGGATGCCTAAAAGAAAGTTCGAGTTAAGCTAGAATAAGTTCTTGTACATTAAATATACAAAGAAAGTTAATGTTTCCACATTTCACTACATGTTAAAGGGCATGGTGCAGCTAAGAATTCCTCCTACATCGAAGCCAAGATAAGATCAGTTTACCTAAAATAATTTAAAGCAATGCAATCAAGTTATCTGCATGAGGAGCAGTTCTTAGGTGGAAAAAGGAGGGTGTGGAGAGGGCCAATTTCTGTTCTCATATCCACAGAACAGATTTCAAACCAGGTGCACAGAACTAAGATCAACGTATGTAGGAGAAGCAGAATAGTGCCCTAGTATTGTAAATTGCAATTATTTAGTACCATTGTGCTGTAAGTACCATAGTTTTAAACAAAGCATCTGATATTTAACCTTTACTGTTTCTTGTATATATGCACTGAAATGCCTCCAATATTCGTAATTACACCGTATAAGTAGTCTTAATTTGTAAATATTGTTTTTTGATACTAAACAGTATTAGTGGCTGTATGTTAAACTACCGTAGGTCTCAAGTTCAGCCACCTTTGTAAGTTTGAGAGTTCACAAATATTCTATCACGAGAAATACATGTCATTAAGGAACATATTCTACCACTTTCACTGAATGAACAGTCTCATTGATTTCAATGTAAGGGTTTAATCTATAGAAGAATAGCAGAATCTAGCCATAAGTGTACATATTTGGCTTCAGTTCCCAGCAAGCAGTGTTTAAGGGTAGATCTGATTAGAGTCCTTACCTAAAGCTTTATATTAGGGGAGCATACTGGTGTTGGCTTCATAACCTCCACTCTGGGATTAGAAGATCAATGTAGCCCTTATTTTCACTCACTCTTGTTTGCTGTCCAAACCCAGATTTGGGCTGGCCATACTTCCAGCACAGAAGGACTGAACAATGCTCCCTCTTCAAGAGTCACCCAAATGCTGCTCCCCAATTGGCAACTCTTCTAGCCTCAATGGATGCATCAACACTAGAATTTTTTTCCTTCACATCTGCCACTGTTGATATCAACAATTCAACTCTGTCAGCAACAGCAATGGTGGGTAGGCGCTGCTGGTGTTTTAGCCACCATAACACCACAAGGTAGAATGCCAGCAGCTCCTTGTTTACGGTAACATTCCTACATTGCCAACACTGATGGATCTGAACGGTGGGAATTTTTAGGGGAAAAAATCCTCATATAGACAAAGACAGTAGGTCTGGGAGAGACCTTAAGCACCAAAAATAGATTTCTCCCTTCAACACTCTTAGGGGTGAAGTATTCTAGTCCAGTGGTTCTCAACCAGGGGTCCGCGAGCCCTTTCAGGGGGTCCGCGGAGCCCTATGGCTAAAACCCAGTGCACTGAGCCCCAACGCTGAAGCCTGGAGCGGTGTGGGGCTGAAGCCAGCGCGCTCCGAAGCCAGGAGCGGTGCAAGGTTGAAGCCAACACCCCATCCTCCTTCCCCCCCTCACTCTCAAGATGGGAGTGGTGCGGGGCTGAGTCTGGCACCCCCTTCCCTCCACAAGCCAGGAGCAGCGCTGGGCTGAAGCCAGGAGCCGCACTAGGAGCCCCTCCCCCACCCCCACACAGCCCCTAGCTACCTGCTCCCTGCACCCTGAGTGGTTTTCAAGCTTCTTGAACTGACTCCTCTCTTTGAGTTATATTTTTTGGTTGCATCCCCCCACAGCCCAGACAGGCTGGGTGGCCTCAGTGAGTCAGGGGTGGAGGTGGCACTCCCTCCCTGGACCCCATTGTGCACAGCTGGCTTGAGCCTGACTTGCTCCCCCTCCCTCCCCCCAAAAAATAGAAATAAAACTATGCCTATGCCCAAGGGTCCGTCCCCCCCCCCCCCCCGAACCCACTGGGCTCTGGCGTTTTTATAGCACGTTGAGGGGGGGTCTTAGCAAGAAAAAGATTGAGAACCCCTGCTCTAATTTTCTCCAAGACTAGATGAGCTCTTTTAAGGTGCGCTGTAAATTAAGAGATAGTTGATGAGCAGCCTGATGTCTACATTCAGCGTTATCTTTTAGGTCAAGAGCCAGTCTTGTAGGGAAACAGCAGGGAGAGAGTCCAGTCAGCATGTGAAACCTGAACTTTCTGCTGTAATTGTTCAGCTGTCTCAGGTCCATGATCGGAGGGAGACCACCTTTTTTCCCCCCAGAATGAGAAAGTACTTTAAATAAAAGCCCTTCCCCCCACTGTACTGTCTTGGCATCTTATATCTCCCATATGTAACAAGGAATCCATTTCTCCTCTTAACTGTTTTATAAAAGGAATCCCTGGAAAGAATGGGGATGGGAGAAAGAACAGATTTGGGCTGTTTAACCGAACAGTTATCTTTGACACAAGTTATCTATGACAATTCCACTCCATGCTGCAAGAAAATCGAGGAGACAATTCCCAAGGTGAAGGAGAGGTGTGGGACGAAGAAGCATAAAAGAAATAGAGATTAGGTTCCCAAGCAACCCTTGGATTTGAGCCTGAGTAGGTGTACAGGACAAAAGAGCAGCTGAAGTGCCAGACCTCTGCTTAAAATGTTGTCCTTTTAATCTGCCTTTTTGGTTACTGCCATGGTTGAAACTGTTATGAAGAAGGGTAAAAGGAAACAGATGAAAGTTATTGCCTCTGGAACGTGAAAGAAGATGAAGTAGGTTCCTTCTCTTCTGACCAGGTTAACCTGAAAGACAGAGCAGTAGACACAGTCTCCATCTTCTCATCAGTCTTGCTACTGAGCAAGCCTTCACCATTAAAGGGCTTGAGCCTTTCCAGCCAAATAATGTAAGTCATGAATGCTGGAGGAAAGTGATGATAATGCCACAGTTCTTGCTGAAGTGTCTGAAGCATCATACCCACTCCCCAAAGAAAATGGCTGGTTATTTCTCACATAATAAAAAGAATAAGGCAAAGATTTTTCTGCTTTGCAGCTCACATTTTAAAAGCAATGTTCAATATCCCTCAGCTGTAATTAGGTCTTAAACAGAAGCTACACACAGTCTTTGAAAATATAGCACCACTCAAAATCATTTTTGAATTTTCTTTTGAAGTCATAGTTTCCTGTTTTCTTTAAAGTATTAAGTTTATACAATCGGATATTAGGAAAAGTTACACACAAGAAATACACAAAATAAGAATTACCTTAACCAAGTGAGGTCTCACTAGGGTAACAACTGATGTATATTTCTCTACTACAGGAGGAAATCCTATTTCTAAGTGGGCTTTGCAGTATCCAGAACGTTTGGATAATATGTCTGACTTTTTACACCAAGGAACAAAGAGTTTGTAGTCCTCCACAACAGCTACCACTTCATACATTTCCTGCATGGAATACCTGAAAATAGAAACATGACATTACCAGTTATAAAACTGTAGTAATTTAAATATAAAAGCTTTCCAAGTTACTATAAGTTACATGGGCAACTTTAATTTTGGTATTTCAAAAATGTATGAGTTCTTGACTTTGCAGCCTTACATTCTTTTAATATTTTAGCAGTAATTTATTCAGCACTGTAAATGCTGACTACACTTTACAAAAAGCTAAATAAAGAAGATTTCCATTCTAATAATAATACAACTTAGAATTTCAAAGATACAATCAACTGAAGACAATATAGCTATTATTAAAAAATGTACAGGTAACTTAGCTAATTAAAAATAGTTAAGAACAAGTTGTAAGCAATTTGGTACAAATCAATATTTGCCCAAGGGAAGCAAGACATTGGAATAGATAAGATGCCACAAGTTGGGATGAGGTATGTTGGTAAAACTAGATGGGGAAGCCAGCACAGTGCTTACCCACCATCTGTTCTGTCAAGCTGCTGCTATTAGTCCCTTGCATTCGAGAGCTAAAGTCCCAACCCTACAAACACACAAATGAGTAATTTGTAATTTCATGCATATGACTAGTCCCTCATATCGTTAAGTGTTTGCAGGATTGGAGCCTAAGTTATTCAGTATTTAAAAAAAAAAAAAAGGCAAGCCCTTGTCCTCACATCACCCTCATCCTGTGCCCAGCATTTTGTTGTCTTCCCTCATACATCTTGTTTAAACTTCACATCGCAAATTGCTGGGGGCATGGACATTCTTATTTGTCTGAAGTGTTAATTACATTTATGATGCTTTAGAAATAGTAAGTAAGATCAGCCCATACCCACAAAGTGCTGAGCACCTCCTGATAAGTACAGAGTGCCCTGACTTCCAAAGTGCACAGTGCCTTGAAGGATTGGACCCTAAGGAAGTATGGGGATGGGTTTAAATTAAAGATTAAAAAATTGTAAGGAGCATTTGGAAAAAAAATTAAAAACAAAATTCTGATCTTGAGTTTCTCCTAAAACAACTGATGACATTACAAACAATTAAAGGGCTGTGTGTTCCACTTTGCCTTTTCTGCTTTAGGTGTCCCAGTGTCAGTCATCAAATTGAGACAAAAGAGATCCTGAACTCTTGCATGCTTCCTATAAATTTAAAATGGAGGTCCCTAAACTAGGGATGTCCGGGGGGCATGGTGGGCCTGGGCCAGCCCTCACAGGGGGCGGGGAGGGAGCACCACCCAAACCCTCTCTGCCCCCAGCTCAGCTCCAGTCCTGCCACCAGCCGCATCCTCGGCTCCTGTCCCCAGCCTCGGCATAGCTCCGCTCCTGGCCCTGCCCCTAGCCTCAGCCACTGGCCACAGCTCCATTCCTGGCCCACAGCCAAGGCCAGGAGCAGAGCCGCACCTGGAAGCGGCCCCATTCCCAGCTACAAATCCACCCCCAACTGCAGACCCAGCCCTGGCCCCTTTACCCCTGTCCGTGTCTACCCCCCACAGCCAGAGCCTCGTTCCTGGCGGAAGGGACAGGGGGTAAGGGGGGGGGGGGAGGACCACCTTCAAAAGTTTGGGGACCACTGATTGAAAGTAACTCCTTAATGTTTAAAAAACATTTCATTCCATCTTTAAATATATGTCAACAATGCAGACTTATGAATCCAGCAATAATGTCACATTAACAAATATAATTATAGGTCTGACAAATTAAAAAAAAAAAAAGCCCACACAAGTGAGAGACATATCTGGATTGTGGCCAACACTCCTCAGTACTAAGAGACCAAAGAAGTATAGTATTTCAGCTGGGAGGTAGTCCTTTTTCCTGCTCAGCTATATCCAAGTTTATCAATTAAACAAAGGTGCTCTACAGGAGGAGAGATACTACACTGCAATAACTACAAAGAAGAGATGTGTCAAAAGTGAAAGGGAGTGCTGTTTTTCCTGCATCCTAAAAAGGAAAGTTCTGCTTTGGAAAAATGAACAGAGAATCCATTCCAGAGAAAAAGGATCATAAACATAACAGCTGTTGGCCAAGTTATTCTTTTGGCTACACATATGTAGCTCACTGAAATTCAAGGATCACTTGCCATTTCATGCAAAGGCAGTGTTTGAAGAGGAAATAACGTGTCTCATATCCAGAACATGTGACTGGGAGGCCAAGAGCCCTAGCATGAAATCCTGGCTCTATTAAGATCAACGGGGATTTGCTGTTGACTTTAATGGGGCCAGATTTCACCCTAGGCTGTAGCTCTGTACTTTTGTTTCCCCATCTATGAAACAGGGATAATGCTTCCTCTCCACACACCCAATAGCAATTTAAAAGAACTCAAGATCCTCAAATGAAAGGTGTAATATAAGTGGAAAGTATCAGCATATTCTTGGAGCAAATGAGGAAAAACTAATTGAGTTCATACCTTTGTTATTTTGCTGGAATTAGTTTTCTGCAGAAGCAAATTAAATGGTTAAGGCATTCTTTCCACTAGAAGGGGTAGCTTTTTTATTTATTATAATTTTTTTTGAACACCAGGTTTAATTTCTGGACAAGACAACAGTCACATACTAAACCTTTCAAAACTGGCTAGTGATTTTTAGTATCTTCATTTTTTGGTGTTCAATTTGAGGCACTTAAAAGGGGCCTGATTTTGAGGGGAGAGAGACTCTGCACTTTCTGAAAGTCAGGCTCCTTTAAAATCATTAGTCACCACTAAACATAAACCATAAACATTTCTAGTATTTCTGGTTATCTACAACAACTTGTGGAAACCAAATGCACACAGATAAATCTATTTCCATAGTTCTATTATACAAACCCTATAATCCTTCTCTCAGAATATTCTTTTCTTTTATTTCCAAACGGTGAAGCAATGTTGAAGAAAGTTCTTCTTTCGAAGGTACGGTTTGTTACAGATGCTTGCATTGGAGGAATTCTGCTCATCAGAATACCACATGAAGCCAAGTGCCTGCAATTGTGAAAATGTTTTTTTATAGTGTGTTTTTGATTAACAAAACAAATTATTAATGCAATGAAGTGAGACAGACAAGGTGGGTGAGGTGCAATAAAAAGATATGACATGACCTATCTTATCTCTCTAATATCCTAGGACCAACATGGCTACAACACTCCATACATTAAAGTGAGACATATAGGCAATCTGTTCTACAGTATTGCTGAAAATTTTGGATTCAGATGTGAAAGTGAACTCCGTAACAGTCTGTAAGCTGTTCAAGATGCAATGTTAACCTTTTTTTGCCTTTGGCGAAACTAAAAATAGCTCCCAGTCATGGAAAAAAAATTGGCACACAGTAAAATACAAAGGCCTTCCCTTAAGACTTGGCTTCAAGTCAGTCTGAGGCCATACACTAAACTGAGTTCACTTTGACTTGCAGAACAGCATTTCCTGCTAATACATAAATAGTTTTCAGAAGTCATCTCTAATATTTTGTCCCATTCTGAATATGTGAACAGGAAAAGAAGTGAGATACGCAGCTGAATGCCATTATAAATACATTCATATTTTTATGTTTCAGATGACAAGAAATTGGTTTCTCCTCCCCCCTTATTTCTCTTAAAAAGCAAGTTCCTGGGTGCATGGCCTTTTGGAGAGGAAACTACATTCCTTATCCTACTTTAGACATTTGTTTCTCCTGAAAGAGTTGAGATCATCATATATAATCTTGAACTCAAGTGTTTTCAGAAATAAAACCTCATCATTTACTTTTCAGAAATACTTATAAAGGTTATATCTGTATTCTGTCAATGAATTTAAGATTATGGAAAAATACAAAGCATATTTCAGTTTTTAAATGTGAATCATCACATTTATAGATCTATCTACACTGTTAAATTCTCAACTCTGCTTAAGTTGGAATCTATCATTGTTAAAAAGCACTAATATATTTTACACAAAAGTTAACCTCAGGAAGACCTGATTCCTGGCATCAATGCATTTAAAAGACAGAGCTCTACTATCTACCAGTGGTACCTCTCCCCATAATATCTAATGAACTATCTATTTCTATCATATTTCTAACAACACAATCAGAATTGTAACTCTAGATTCAAGCAGTCATATGGATGAGGAGTTAAAAATGGAACTGACCTTCCCCAATAAGCTGAAAGTTTTTTTTAACATAGCATACTTCTCCTTAACCACTGAAGTCTAGCAAGTTATGATAACCAAGTGTAAACTGCCAACTATTTAAAGAAGAAACTATTAAGTTTTGCTAGCCTGTGAAACACCCAATAATGTCCTACAATAACCAACAGTGTAAACTTATGGGGCAGACATCCAAACCACCATGGAAGCATCACATACCTGCTCTGCACTCGCCTCAATGGAGCTTTATTACAGGACATTCAAATAATGCTGTAATTATACAAGCCATTTTACAAACATTCTTGAGACACAATCCCTGCTTTGAGGAGCTTATATAATGGAAATATCTACTTGAGTAACTAAATTCTATTCAAAACTATCATGAAAACTTTTGACAAAAATGCTTAAGCCCCTAAGAACTGCAATACTAACCCTCGATTGTACAACTACCCCAGGGCTACACTTGCATTTAGATCTGGTTCACCATGTTAGCAGGCCGAAAACCAATCTGGGAGGGACTTCAGAAGAGAGCAAAGAACACGATCAGAGTCTGGAGAGATAATATATACATATTTTGTGAGGTAATAAAACATGTGAAACAAGACCATAGACTACAAATATTTAAAACTGTAAACACCAGAGACAGAAAAGAATTACTTGGGATTGTATCGGAGATACAACCAGGAGTATTGGTATGAAATTAGGAAAGGGAAAGTTAGGCTGAATATCTGGAAAACCCTTGAGACTGTAGGACAGTTGTATCTCAAAAGATGTGAATACAGTCCCATAATTTAGCAACAGTGTGACAAGATGCGGCAAGGGGTACCATAGAGAAACAGTCTTGCAGTGCCAGAGAGATGGATATGGATAAGGATTTATTAATTATTTTATCAAATTTCTATAAATCTGGTCAATGCACTCAAAAAACTTGGGATAGGCCTTATTTTACATTTAAGTTAGCCTCTCTCAACCAAAGACAAAAATAAAACATGAGAGTTTTTAACTATGTATGTGATACATTGTCAAAAATAAATGTGTATTTAAATTTCTGTAATGATCAGTAAAAAATATTTCAAACCATTTTTCCGGTAGACTTGTTTTGCAACTTCCAAATCCCAATCCTTTATGTTAAATAACATAAATAAGAACAATGAGAAATAACTGCTGATAGCGAATGTCTGGTTTAGAGTTTTAATACCATTCAAGGCAGGCATGATTAACATAAGAAGAAATTACAAGGTTAACAAGTCTAGGGAAGTTTCATATGGAATACTGCATCATCAGTTTATTTTCTCTTTATTTTATCTGAAGATAAATCAGATATCAAGAATGTGCTGTCTTCAGCTAAGATACAGGAAAGCATCCTTACAGAAGACATCACTTAAATACTGTAATACCAGTGGGACTTAAGCATAGGCACTTTCTTGAATCAGACTTTTAACTCTTTCAAGGTCACATGTAGTAAGTAGCAAAGTATTTAGTCTAGGTATATAAAAAACAGTGCTCAACACTCATTGTTCATCCATCTTCAAACACTAAACATTCCCAATTTTACAGTTAGGGAAACAGATGTAGCATATTAGTGATTTGTTCAAGGTCACAGAGGGCAGATAGCAGCAGCGCCCATATTAGAATTCAGAAGTACTTGGCTTCTAGTCCTGCATTCACCCCTCTCTAGCAACAGGGCAGCCAGCTTTCACATCTTAGTATACTTTTTTACTATTATCCAATCCAATCATTTGCTGCTTTATCTCCAAATGCTAGGACACCAACTATGGTACCACAGGGCTTTCATGCTCCACGGAGTAAACAGTTACTACTGTATCTTACATGTTCAAATAACAGACTCCATGATTTTATTAAATTTAAAAAAAAAAAAAAAAAAACAGATCTGTTTTAAGATTAAAGTTGATTAGAATCAAGTACTAGAAGAAGAGATATCTAACATGATAAAAAAGACTGAGATTAGTACTAAGGATGTGCCAGTGTAACCGTATTCATAGTTTCTCAAATATCAGTTTCATCAAGTTAATGTCAACTGGTGGCTGTTTTATGGCCTTTGACATCAATGTGACATAAGTTGATCTCATTCCAAATCCCAGTGGACATCAATTTCTCCCTCATTAGTTAGTTTGGTACTCAACACACAGGCAGAGCAAAGCTCACACATTAGAAGGTTGTAAGCAGCTGCGTGGTGTTAAGATACCACATAGACATCTTTCCTTTTCACATAATTGTGCAGCTTTCCACAGTGCTCCTCTCTGCACTAGGTGACAAAGGAAAAAAAGTGCTTTATGGAAAAGTGGTCTGAATGTCTCTCCCTCTTTTATTAACAGCACGTTATTGATTAAAACATTAATAGATAGAGGTATGTATTTGGTGCATGCATTATACAAGTTGTTAAAGATAAGTTTATATACAAGTTTGGTACAGACTGAATCTATAGCTAAGTATTTGGTAGATCATGAACATAGTGCTTATAAAAACCCTAGTAATAGCTACCCTCCCCTAATTCTTTATCTCACTTTCAATGCAGAAAGTCCTGAACACACTATCATTTTAAGACAAGTTACACTTGGATCAAAAGCACTTAAACGTCGTGTTTCTTTAAGATAGGATATAACCATATTCAAATGTTACTAGGTACCAAATGTTACTAGGTATCAAGAGTCTAAATAACAGGCTTTTCTGTGTTAGACACGGTTTCTGGGAATGTTTGTCCTCAAACCACACACATTAAATCATTTTAAAAAGCTACTTTCATTTAACAAGGATGAACTATTTTAGTATCTCCAGCCCACCTTAAACTTCACTTGAATGTGGACAGGACATAAAATGACATTTTTTTCCCCTCCAAAGAGGGAAAAAAAAAAAATCCCACATTTTGCTACTTCAGTCCGTGTCAAACAACTGAATGTAGTTTATGACATCATGAAGGGATTTCACTTCCAGCCTATTTATTACCAGTTTTAAATACAGGGAAAAGGGGAACCACACACACCGTACCTCAACCTTAACATGGAGGCACAACCAGCAGCTCCCTAATAACAATAAAGACTGGAAGAGCCCTTTTATTATTTCACTCCTTATTAAGAGAAATAGTTTGAGACCATTTTGCTTTCCAAGTTTTCTTTTGTTTTCACACCACCTGCCTCTATAATTGAAAGACTGGGTTCAACAGAACCGGTTGTGACACAAAGTGGGTAGGTCTTGACTCTTAATCAACCTTACATTTATTAAAATGTCATGACATAGGTCTTGAAATATGTTTGAAATGTGCCCGAAAATTATATATATTGGTTCAGCTAGAGAGTGTGTCAGTTTGTAGACTGTTAATGTTTTGCAGTTCCTTCAAGCAGAACCAGACCTTTCATCTGCACTAAAGTTTTTTGGAATCATCACAATACTCCTGTGACAGTATTTCACCCTTAAATTATCCCCTTAACTCCAGCGTGATATTGGGGTTTCCCCAGAGAATTTACCTAGCTACCTATTTATTGCCTTTGAGTTGGAAAGAGCCTTGAGCCCCACGACCCCAAGTGCCCAAATCCTTAGTCAGACGGGGGCTCCGAGAGGAGCGAGCAGTTCCCCCACCCAGCGCCAGCGTGTTCACTCTGGAGCCTACTGATCGCAAGGCGAATGTCAACGTTGTTAGTTACCGCCACTCAGCTCCCGGGCGCCGGGTGGAGCGAGCAGGGGCCGCCTCTCACGAGCTGGAGGAGCGGCTCCAGGGAGATTCCCAGTGCCTAGGCGGTGGGAGGAGGCGCTCGCAGTACGGGAAAGAACGGGGCGCGGGGGGGGAGTCACGAGCCCCTTTAAACCTGCCCATGTCCCTGTGACTGGCCGGACGCGAGGACCCCGCCTACCTGAGAACGCTTCTGTGCGGCGCCGTGAGCCTTTCGGCGAGCACTTTCCCAAGCGCCCGGCCGCTCCGCGCCATGTTCGGCCCCACTGCCTCACCTCCCCATCCCAGTCAGTCAGCCTAACGGCTGCCAGCGCCAGACCCGCCCCCATCTCTAGCAAGCCAATCACCGCGCAGCAGCCACCCAGACGCCGCCAATCACCGTGTCCAAAGTCTCGCACGTCACTGCTATGTGGACCGCGGTGTCCTACCCTCGACACACCCTCTCCCACACCCACCCCATGACTCTCGTGCGCGAGCGCGAGACAGAGCTACGGGACCGCGCGCAGTCACAAGGCTTAGGGATCGCTTTGTCGGGGTTACATAAGGATGGGCGCAACAGGGGCGGGATGAGTGCTGGAATCAGCCCGTTGATTGGCCGAATGCCGTGACACTCAGTAGCCCTTAAAGTTACACAGCCTGGGGTCGCGAGGAGCAAGACACGGTATTGCGGCGTGTACCTCCAGCTCCCGCGCATCAGCGCGCGGGGCAATTCCCCCCACCAGCCTTCCGTCCCGTTCCCGCCTTCCAGCTCCCCCCACCGCCTAGACCCTGCCTCGTCTCCAAGCCTCCCCTCAGACTCTGCCCCGCCTGGTCTCGTTTCCCCGCGCCTCAGCCCACACTCCGGCTTGCCCTTGGTCTCCAGCTCCCGGCCCCACCCCTCAGATCCTGCCCTGTAGCCCCCACCCTTCAGATCCTCCCTAGAACCCCCTTCCCTCGTCACCAGCTCCCCCTACCCCGCCTCACATCCTGCCCTATAGCCCCCTCCCCTTGTCTCGTGCTCCACCCACCCCTCACTGCCCTATAGCTCCCTCCAATGCGTCTCCCTTGTCACCAGCTTCCCCACCTCTCAGGTCGTGCCCCTTATCTCCAGCTCCCCCTCCCCACCCAGGCATAGTTTAACTTCTATATTTTTGGAGCAGCTCCAATCTAGTCAATGGGGCTATGTATTGGGGGGGGGGCAAATTCTGTGAGGCTTGCATTTTGGGGTGACAATGCCCCCCTGCCTCACACACTACACTATGCGCCCTCCACGGGCCCTGCCCTTAGTCTCTCCCCCACACACACAATCCAGACCCAGCCCTGTGGTGTCCAGTGCTCCTGTTCTCACAGACTCTGCTCCCTTGCTGCCTGACCCCTGCTCCCTCCCCACAGACCCAGCCTGTGATAATGTTTTTATATTTATTATTCCTAAGAAGAACTGATGGTGTGTTGAACTCCAAGTAATACTACCTTGTGCATTTTACTCAAGAAGTACAAAGGAAGGTCACTGCCTCTAAACTCTGGGGCTTTCAGGGTTAGAGAGTCAGCATTGTAACCTTGGAGAAGTTACATACCTAAGCAGAAGCTGCATATAGGCCTAGTTTCCGGGTATCTGGGCTCTGTTTAGGAGTGGTTAATATACTAGGAACTGTAAGGAATAGTATTCAGAAGATCCAGTTCCACAAGCTGTCATAGTTAGGGAACTATAAAATATTCTCTGCCAATAAAAACCAAATTAGAAGAGTTCCTATGGATTTATTTTCCTTTGAGGTGACCAGCTGTCTTCATACACATCACTAACTACACTGCTAGTGTTCACTAGAGCCATATTTTGAATGCCCTTGAGAATTAAGGACATTTAGCATCTCTCACAGTCAGGACTTTAGTTTATAACAGCAGAATTACAAGTTTGCATTATACGTTATATCAGTTTATTACAAAAATTTAGAATGTACATTAAAAATTAATAAAAGTGGGTTCAAAATAGGTATTACAACAGTTAAAATATTTATGGTGTTATCCTACACTGTTATAATTCCAGACTATTTTAAGTTATTAATTCATACTTGTACATAATTCATCTAATAAAAATACCTGTTCCAAAAGAGAGCACAAGACAATACCATTAAGAAATTACAACTATCTTACAATTATTTTAATAATCTTTAGCCTTTTTATGTACAATATGCCACTTTGAATTTCAGATTTCTCTTTACTCCTGAGGGAATTCTGTGCCACTGTGCATGTGCAGAATTTACATCCCCAGCAGATTTCTTTGCTTCCCCACAGAAAACTGACTTTCTGATGGGAAAGCAAAGGGAAGCCACAAGAGCAGTCATGTGACCCTCCCCAGCAATATGTTTCAGGTATCCAGGGCAGCTGGCAGAGAGGTAAATCACTGTGAGGCAGGGAACAGGACTGGGGAAGACCCGGCTGGTGGCTCCAACCCTGCACCAGGCTCAGCTGCTAGTCCGGTCCGGGCCGGGGAGGACAGGACTTCCTCTTTCCCTGCATGGCATCTGGGACCAGGTCAGACCCACCCCCAGATTTCTCCCCCAATTGCAGGGACCTCTGCAAACTGCGCCCCACCCCGCTTCCTGCGCCCATCGCTCCTCAGCTGCAGGGAGAAGGCTCCCTATACAGGGAGCTACTCCCCCATCCGCCTAACCCCCATGGATCCAGAACCCCTATACCCAGACCCTCCTCCTAAGCCTCACCCCCTGCACTCAGAACCCCCACAATGAGCCCCACTCCCCCTGCACCACCCACACCCAGATCCCCACCCCACCAAAACCCCAACCAGCTGCACCTGGATCCCCATCCAACTGAACCCCACTCCCCCAGCATCTGACCACCACTGAGCCCCACACACCCAAACCCCTCTACAGAGCTCTATCCTCCCCACACCGACCCCCTCTGCTGAGCCCCAACCACCTTTACCTACCCCCCCCTGCAGAGTCCCATTACCGTTGCACCCAAAACTCCCCAACAAGCCCCTGTGCATCCAGTTCCCCCCTACACTTGGATCCCCCACTGAGCCGCCTGCACCCAGGTTACCCCACACAGAATCTTTTCAACACACCCCTGGATTCCTCCACACTAAGCCCCGCCACACTTGGCTCCTGCCTCCCCATACCTGGTGCACCTGGCATGGAGGGGAAGATCCCTAGGGTGTGTCCAGGGCAGGCCCAGTCCTAGCGCTGTGTCAGGGTTGGGTGCAGCCTCACCACTGAGTCCGTATCCCAAGGGGTAGCTGCACAATAATCTCCCACCTCTGTGCAGCCAGTGGCCTATGCATGCGGAGCCTCCACATTTATCTGACAAATAAAATGTGTAGAGTTTTTAAATTTTAAAATATTGTGCACAGAATTTTTTTGGTGTAGATTTTTTTTGGCACAAAATGCCCTCAGAAATATCTCTTAACAGAGTTGTAAGTACAAATTATTCAAGAGTAGTGCCCTCCAAAACTTATATATAAAAAAGCAGGTTTTATTTAATCTTCACCCAGCCATGGCTCCTGCCAGAGTATTGTACTGAGGCATAGAAATGTAGTGTTAAGTTGTGTATCACTCAATATAAAAATATGCCATGACTGTATTACATTAATAGGCTAATGGGGAGGGTTTTTTTGGTGCACTGTCTAATCAGCATCTTCAGTCAAGTGTGCCCCCTACCAAATGAATTACTTTTAGAGCAGGGGTAGGCAGCCTTTCAGAAGTGGTGTGCCAAGTCTTCGTTTATTCACTTTAATTTAAGGTTTCACGTGCCGGTAATACATTTTAATGTTTTTTAGAAGGTCTCTCTAAGTTTATATTATATAACTAAACTATTGTTGTATGTAAAGTAAAGAGGGTTTCAAAATGTTTAAGAAGCTTCATTTAAAATTAAATTAAAATGCTGATCTTATGCTGCCAGCCTGCTCAGCTCGCTGCCAGGCTGGGGTTCTGTTCACATAGGCCGGCAGTGGGCTGAGCGGGGCCTGCATCCGGGACGCCAGCTGGCAAGGGGCCGGCAGCCGGGACCCCAGACCTGGGGGCGGTTCAGGGCAGAGGGCTGGGTGTGTGTGGGGGGAGGGGGTCAGGGCAGAAGGTTGGATGTGTGGGGGTGCAGGGGTCAGGGCAGAAGGCTGGGAGTGTGGGGGGGGGGGCCGGGGCGGAGGGGGGGGTCAGGGTAGAGGGCTGGGGTGCTCCCAGCCCTATGCCCTGAGCAGCTCATGGCAGGGGGCTGGAAGGGATAGGCCCTGTCCCCTTCCCCAAGGTCCCGACCCTACCTCTTCTCTACTTCCTCGACGGAGCAGGGAGCACGCTGCCACTCCTCCCCCTCGCAAGGGCCATCAGCTGATCGGCAGCAGGGAGAGGGAGGAGGAGGGGCAGGAAAGCACCACACTGGGAGAAGTGGGGGAGGAGGGAAGCTTGGCTGCCAGAGAACCAAGCTTCTGCCTCCTGCCCCCACAGGGGAGAGCGGTGGACGGGGGGGCTGAGTGGGGCTGGGACCGTGGCAGGCAGCAGCGTGCCACTCAAAGTCGGTATGCGGTGTTTGGCACACGTGCCGTAGGTTGCCGACCCCTGTACCAGAGCATGCCTCATTAATTTTACTTTAGTTTTTCAAAAATCCTTTTCTAAAAAGGGTTGTGTGGCTTTATGCAATGTATCTTCCTCTATGAAAAGTAGTTCTTACTAAATGAATGGGAAAACAGATTTGTAGATAGAACAAAATTTGAAATGCATGAGTCAAATAGTTCAATTGCAATGAGCCATTTTGAAAATCCTTGCTTACTTTTTTAAAAGAGATCCTCTTCACTTGAGTCTTTTCAAAAGATATCCTCCTCAGAGTCATCTGTAGTGTCCTTGCTATTAGCAATTGCATAAAACTCATTATTAAACAAAGATATCATCTCTTTGGATGGTTGAAACTGGTTGCAGCAAATCTTATTTCGGTGCATATAGGCCCTAATCCTTAAGATATTTTCAAGTAGGCTGTCCTGCAGTCTGTTCTTTAACTTGGTTTTTATCAAGTTCATTTGTGAGATTGTACACTCCACAGCTGCAGTGCTGAAGGGCAAGGTGAGAAGGGCAAGGGCAAATAATCCTAGCTCAACAAAATCCTTATCACCAACTTCATCTGTGTGTTTTGCAACTTCTATCCAGAACTGTTCTATTTGGCTATCTTCTGTGTTTGTCCATGAGACAGCATCCAGATTTTTCCATTGCTGTTTCAACTTGATATGATCCCCTCTACATAAGGACAAAAAAGACAGGGTTGAGAATTCAGGTTTTGTAGGACTTAGAACAACTGAAGGGCTCAGAGCACTGAGAGATTCTAGATGATGGACATTTGGAGGCAGTCGGAGCTTTATTTGCTTAGCAAACTCAAGGATACAATCTCGACATCTGCTTTGGATGGTCTCTACTGTATGTGAGGAAAGATTTGCATTTATTAATTCAGACAAGAACGCTGATCCAAAGTTAACCTCCGAAAGAGGCATGTAGTTCCTGTTACAGTGAATGTCATAATTTACAATGGATGACCATGTTGTAAAGACACAAGGTTTCATGACTCTTTGCACCAAATTCTGATAGAACAGCATTAATTCAGCAATAAGGTTAACTGGATTAACTGTTTCAAATTGAAATAACTTGTTGATCCTATTAGCTTCCTGAATAAGAGGCTGCAGAAAAACAAGATAGAGTCTATTTACTGGATCAGAATACATTTGATAGAGAAGCTCAGCACTGTAGTCCCTTTCATTGTCTCTTATAGACTGAAAGTGCAACATCAGAGTTTCATACTGATCAAGTACTCTGTTAATACAAGGGCTAATGGACAGCCATCTTGTCTCAGTAAGCTGCAGTATTTTCAGGAAATTCTCTCCAACACTGATGGCAGCATACAGTTCATGGTACCTCTTCTGGTGGAAAGTGCTATGGGAAAACCACAAGTATGTCCGTGAAACCATATACTCTATGTTCAATGGAAGCACATCAATGGCTTTTGAAGAGCACAAATAGAGAGAGTAACTTACATATTTGATGAAAACTCCACAAGGATTGAGTTCATAAAACTTTTTGAGCAATGAATTTTTATTTCCACATAAGCTTGTATTGAAACCATCAGCAGCAATCCCAACACACTTTTTTATGTTCAGCTTGTTGTCATTTAGAAATGTCAAGAGGGCTTCTGTGATAGTACCACTTCTAGTCAAGTTAATGATCCCTGCAAAGGATGATACAATACATTTAAGCTTGTTGCTAAAATATCTTACTATCAAGCAAAGTTGCCTTTGTGCTGATACATCTGTACTTTCATCAATGATCAACGAGTAGTGTCCATTGCCAATGTCTCTCAGAAGTTCTTCGTGTACAGTAGGACCAATGACATTTCTAATCAGTGTGGAGCATTTTGTTCTATGCAGACTAATGTCCTTCTCTGCTATCCCTCCAACAATGCAGCCTAGGTGATCCACTGTAAAAATGCTCATATGGCAAGCTATGTGTGCCGCTAGTTTCAGTGCACACACATTAACAGATTGATCCATTTTGGCTTGCGTGATATCATCGTCAAATGAATTTTGGTTTTCAACTTCAAATTCAAATGAATGTTTTTTCATATCAGAAGAACATGAAAATAAAGCAACATGTCTCTTGTGCTTTTTGGTTTTACTGTGTGCAACCAAATCACTATGATGGGCTCTGATTTCACATGCGCAATATTTGCATGCTGCCTTTGTGTCATCTCCTGGTACACTTCGAATCCATTCTTTTAATCCAGTTTCCCTTTCCCAATCTCGACAGTATCTTTTTCCATACTTTTCCCACTTCCCAAGTGGTTTAGGTGCCATCTCTGGTCATGTGTTATGGGCTTCCCCAAGAACATAAGATTCCTTAAAAATAAAAATAGTCAATTACTATAAATCTCCCAAGATAAAAGTAACATGAAAAATCTGAAATCCCTTATTGGAGGATTTAAAAAAAAAAAAAAAAAGGATTTCACCAATAAATTCTGACAACCAGTTCAAACTCTTCAAAAGGAAAAGGCTTGCTAAACCTTAACAAAAATTTCTATATGCAAGTATAACTCAGGGTCCAAATATTCAAACCTGTTAAAATTTCATCTGAATATGGACTGCTAGTTCAAAAAGTTCAGAGTTACTTTAACAAAACTGGTAGGCAGCAAATTTTACAACTCCAGGATGCTTTCTTCTTCCCAAATGGGAAAAAAGTTATATAGGACATAATTAACAAGTTCCCTCAAGCTATTTTACTAATAAATGTCTTGTGCCTAATGCCCAAGACTGGGATTAGGAATTCTGGGTTCTATTCCCAGATCTGTCCGGACTTCTTGTGACCTTCGGCAACTCACTTAAATCTCTAATTAGGCACCAAAATAAAAATGGACTGATTTTCAAAGGTGTTGAGGCCCTCAAGCTCTCACAGACTTCAGGGGAATTTGAAGATTATCAACATTTCTGATGGTCAGCCCATTTGTGAATTTGTGCCTAATTAGAGATTTAAGTGCCTAAGAGTAGAAACACCATTTTAAAAATTTTAACCTCAACTCTGTGTTTTGGTTTATCCATTTATAGTGACAATACTTTTCTACTATGCAGATGTTCTGAGTCTTAATTAATGTTTTTAAAGTGTTTTGAGATCTTTGGATGGAAAGCTGTACGTAAGTAAAAATCACTGTCTAGCTTAACAACATCTTACAATCTTATATTACCCAATATATCACCAAAATACTCTCCATATAAAAGATATTAATCCCCACTCTTCCCCAAAAGTGCATACCCTGCATTAAAGGGAAAAAGTGTCCACAGGTCGTATTATACAAACTATAATATCAAAGCAAAAGGAGAATGGACTGCTCACGTGACTAGTAAGGGTCTGTAACTCTTGAGGACACTGGTTCTAATCAACTCCAAGTTGGTTGGGGTCAGATTTTTAAAGGTATTTAGATGTCTAAAGATACACTTAGACACCTAAATACCTTTAAAAGTCTGGCACTTGGTGACTGGAAATCATTGCTGCCTGATAGCTGCTTAGTGATCTATGAAATTAGTTGATGGTTTCAGTCCAAAGCTGCCTACATCACAGGTTCCATCACTGCAACTATTACACTTGGTGCAGTCTTAGTAGAGAGGCCAAAGACAGAATCGGTCACATGGCTAGATCCACAAAAGAGCTTGGGCATTTCAGTGCCTAACTTTTAAGTACCTTGCAACCCACAGCCTTGCTCAGGCATGTAGGCTCCTTATACAATACATGGGAAGAGCTGGACATCTAACAATGGGATTACAAAAGCCAGAATAGTGAGTAGGAACCAACCTAAATTAGCCAATAGGAAATGCTGAGGAGAGGTACCACCACTCAAAGGCACTTAGGTACCCAAGTCCAAGCTAGACTGTCTATCTCCACTAAGGATTCTTAGCCAAAAACTCTTTTCTGGAATTACGGTAGGTATCTACGCTGTTTTGTTTTTTGAAGACATGCCACAGAGAAGGTGGTAGAACCTCCCCTAATAATTTTTAACTCAGTGACTAGACCAGGGGTCGGCAACCTTTCAGAACGGGTGTGCTGAGTCTTCATTTATTCACTCTAATTTAAGGTTTCGCGTGCCAGTAATACATTTTAATGTTTTTAGAAGATCTATTTCTATAAGTCTATAATATATAACTAAATTATTGTTGTATGTAAAGTAAATAAGGTTTTTTAAATGTTTAAGAAGCTTCATTTAAAATTAAATTAAAATGCAGAGCCCCCCAGACCAGTGGCCAGGACCCAGGCAGTGTGAGTGCCACTGAAAATCAGCTCGCGTGCCAAAGGCGGCACACGTGCCATAGGTTGCCTACCCCTGGATTAGACCATTCACTCAGGATATAGATAACCCAGGTTCAATTCCCCCTCTGCCTGATGTGGAGAAAGGATTTGAACTTGGGTCTCCCATGAGAGTACCCTAATCACTGGCTACGGCATAATCTGATATGAGCCCCTCTCAATTTATCCTGTGGAAGCTGTTCCACTGTATATAAGTAATTAAATATGCACTTGAACAGAAAGAGAGTGAGAATGATCTATAGCTGTTAGTCGCTTTGGCACTCACCTGGGATGTGAGACACCGAGGTGCCAGTCCAGCATATTTGATTATTTATAAAAGTGGAACAGTTTCAACAGGAGAGAAAGAGTTATATGTCCCAGAATACCACTTGGGCCAGTGATTAAGGAAATCACAAAGTAAAGGAAGACACATTCAATTCCTTTCTCCACCTCAGGGAGAATTGAACCTGGGTCTTTTACATTCTGGGTGAATGCTCTAACCATGGGGCTAAACATTGTAAGGGGGCAGCACCACCATCACCTCCTCTTTTGTGTAGGAACACGTCATGGATCAGGCTCTACAGGCAAGATAGGCAGAGGAACACTTAGTTTGAGGACGCTGCCCAGGGCTCAGGTGCCCAGACACCTAGACTGAGGTGGCTGTGCACGTGCTCACTGGCAAAAACCAGGGGACTTTACCAAGGGAAATTTAAGCACCTAGGGACTTTAGAGTGAGGCAGCAGGTGAGCAGGGATTTTGAGGATCTCAGTGGTGCTTAAACGTTGGCCTTAAGCATCTAAATCGTTTTGTGGATCTGGCCCACAGTGACTAAACGTCACTCTCACCCCAAAACTGATCCTGAAGACTAAGGCATAGGCCCAGCGACAGCCGGTAATGAAGGCAAAAACATCCCTATGTACTTTTTTTGTGAATACATCTTCAAGGATGTCAATGGCCATCTTTCATGAGCACTAAATTCAGTTAAAATCCCAATATGTCCTTGGTTAGAATCCTATTTTCTGCATCAATCTAAAAAAGAAGTTGGTAAACATCTTTGATTTTTAATTTCCAGCTCCCAAGAAAAGTTTCCTGGGATATTCAAAAAATGAAATCCAGCAACATCATTTTCTTTTCTTTTTTAAATAAATAAAACAAAGTTTCAAGAAATCTGTGCAAAGAAACAACATTTCAACACAGTAAAAATACTCCAATGAAACATAAAATACATAGAAGACCAGAAGAAAAAATAAAGGGTGAGTATTTTAAGCCTTCAGAGCATCTGACTTGATTTATTTAGTTATTTACAGAGCAGGAGCTTCTTTCTGCTGTTCCTTCTCTTCTGGTACCAACCTTTTCTTTATTCACAAGTACTCCTCTTGACCACCAAGTATTTTCTCTTCTCTCCGTATTTCTCTTGGTGTCCTGGGAGTGTCTCTATCACGGTTGTTGTAGAATGCTTACTCAACTCCATAGAAAAATTTTGAAATCAGCAACACTCCCTCTGTTCATTACCAGAAGATATCAAGATCTACCAAAAAATAAAAACCCAACCTAACTCTCAGCAACATATCTCAAGAATCAATAATTAGAAACAATCATAAAACAAGCTGTAAAATATTTTTCCATCTATGTCAGACATTTCTAACATGCCCATCATTATAAGGGAAAAGAGCAGGAAATGCAGTCTCGCTCTCTACTTTATGTAAATATACTCTGATATCTAGGTGATGGTCACATTAAAAATCCCTAAAAAGAGTAAAATCTAAGCCCCATATATATTGAGACACATTAATTTGTCTGTAAAAGATCCTGTACTTTATCTCTGCTACTTTTAGCAGTTATTTTAATTCCCTCCTATTCACCCATTATATGTGTTTTTTGCTTTGTACTCTGAACATTGTCAGGTTTGGTCTTGGCCTGATTGATCCACAGCGACCTACAAATCTGTGGATTTATATTCCCAGACCATTTTTGCAGATCGCAGATCAGATGTGAATATAAATTTTGTATCTAGAGCCCTACAAATCTGCAGATATCTGCTTTATATCCATGGATGGGATGCGGATACAAATTTTGTATTTGTGCAGGGCTTTACTGATCTATTCCAGTAGGGAAGTTCCACATTAAAGGTGCTTTTCTTTTTTTTTATTAAAACATTTATATCACACCGTCCTAATGACCAACAGAGAACTTTTTTGATATTATTTAAACCTGGTTTTCCTTTTAAAAAAGAGAAGCCACCAGCACAATCAATCCTATAATACCAAATTAGAGCATACATTTGCAATAGAGGAAAAACTGACTAGAAAGTTAACAGATTCATTTCAACCTTCTAATTGTAAGTTAAAAATACTTTTACAATATCTAACACTTTTCAGAGTCATTTTATGTGGGCAAAGAGTGGTTCCTAATTGGAGCTTGCAGAGATGACCATATGTGATAGTGGATAATTACTGTTTAAAAACCATTGCATTTTTAACATGCTGTATTTACAACTGGTTCTATAGATAGCTGAATAGTGCAACTGTATGGGATGCGCCATTGGTAGCCAAAGCAATAATAAAGCTTTTTTTATAAACAAGACGACTTTCAGAGTGCCATCCATCTAAATAACCAAGAAAGCTTTACACGTAACTGTTAAGCCAATATAACAATTCTGTGAGGCAGGGAAATAGGCCAAGTCACTAACCATTCTGTTTCAAGGTGATACAAATTGGTGGCAGAGCTGGAAATTAAACCCAGATTTCCTTTCTCCTAGTCCTGTGCTTTAGTCACAAGACAATGATAGAAAGTGAGCTTCACTAGCATGTACATGGGGATGTTAGGGCATTGAGCCCCTCTGGTGGGGCAAAGATGGAAGGAAGTCTCTCCTCACTAGCTTTATCATGTATTTAATTGTGAAAATACATACAGCATTGGCAAAATTTCATAAGAAATTGTAAGCTAAGAAAGGAAGCTGAGAACATTAACTCTCTCAAAAGTAGACAGCAATGGAGTTGGATTATGTTCAACTGATGGAAGGTCATCTAGAATTTGAAAGCAAAGCTAGATCTCTACATTTCAGATGTAATTTAAATGTATCAAGAACTGAGGTTCTCAAACTGGGGGTCGTGAGGTTATTATATGGGGGGTCACGAGCTGTCAGCCTCCACCCTAAACCTCACTTAGCCTCCAGCATTTATAATAGTGTTAAATATAAAAAAGTGTTTTTAATTTATAAGGGGGGGTGCTGCACTCAGAGACTTGCTCTGTGAAAGGGGTCCCCCAGTATAAAAGTTTGAGAACCGCTGATCAAGAATATTAGAAAAGTTTTCAGGTGAAACGAAAAATGATGATAGACATGAACTATTCAATGGAAAATACACAGTAAGTTTTGGAAGTATTATTGCATCTATTTATATTTTTAGGAAGTGGTGGCAGAGGCATGAAATTCCTGCTAATAGCTCTACAGATGCTTTCACTACAGTGATTCAGTGGCTAGGGTTCTTGGACTTGGAGACCAGGAGTCCAATTCTTACTCTGTCAGATGCTTCCTGTGTGACCGTAAGTCAGTGTATGACCATCATATAGTGGCACTGCTGCAGCATAAACACATCCTACATCAACAGAAGGGTTTTTCCATCAACTTAGTTCATCCACCTCTCAGGGAGATGACAGATCAAAGGAAAAATTCGTCCCTTGATCTAGCTGCTTTTACAGTGGGAGTTAGATCAACCTAACTACATCAACAGGACGTGAAGTTTTTCATAGCCCTGACCAAGGCAGTTAGGTCAATTTAATGTTTAGGTGTAGACGAAGCCTCTGTCGCTATGCCTCAGTTTGCCATCTGTACAATGGGAATAACTGCCCTTCCCTGCCTCTGCAGGTGTTGTGGAAATGTGAGATAAATACGCTGAAGGCTGAGGCAGGGACCGGCACTAGGGAGCCATTTCCGTACCTAGATCATCCCTCTCCTGGCTCCTGTCCATAGTCGGTCTCTCTCTGGGGCCCCCCTCTCACCCCCGCCAGCTCGGGCTCCGCGAGCTCACCCCGCGCACACCCGGGCTCCGCGCGCCACTTTCCGCCCCACGCCCAAGGCTCTGGGCGCGGGAAGAGCCCCCCGCGCACCGCCAGGCCGGGGGCCTGCGCCCTTCCCACACCGCCGCCTCCCCGCCACCGCTGCCGCGCCTGGGCCCCTCTTACACGCAGCGGACCCTGAGCTCGGCTCCCTGGCTCAGGGGGAGGCGGTAAAACAAAGGCAGCACGCCCCGGGCACCAACGCTTCCGGACGCCGCCTTCCCATCGCCGCTCAAGCCTTGGCCCGGGCAACTACCGCTCAAGCCGTAGAGGCAGGGCCCAATCAGCGCCCGGTTCTTCTGACTGACAGCCCGTTGTCCCAACAGGGCTGGATGTCCGCCCAGACTCTCTGATCGACAGCAACGCCCCCCAATCGGCTGTTGTTCAAAGAGGTAGGGGCCCGGCGCCCCAAGGCGCTCACTGCAGGCTTGAAGGAAGCAGCGCACGGAGAGCGTGTGCCTTCACAGCGCCACCTGCTGGGCGAAGGAGGGAAAAACTGCAATGTCATACCGGTATGAACAGTTGGAATCTATTGATTATGCAATTAATATTAATCATTTGTTAAATATTTATATAAAATCTCACTCAGTATTCTAACGCAACCTGTCCCCCAACAAAGGATATCAAGGTGTTTTACAAATAGTGGCCCTTATCCTGCATCTGTATCCACTATCACAACTGCCTATGCCTAGATAGAGTCCTATGCAAGAGTTGAAGTCTGTGCTGCTCACAAATCCTGATGTAGGTTCAAGGCCTTCATGCATAAATAAGGAACTGTGAAATGCAGCTACTTCTGATGAGGAGAGCATCAGCTAACATGCTTCACAACTGCAGGATGCGAGGCAAGGAACGATTTTATCCAACAAGGTTGCCGGAGAAAATAGGTGGAATTTCAAAACATGTCAGGGAATCTTCAACATCTGAGCAGATTATAGAGATTCTGTCATCCAAAAGGCATACACAGCAACTTGGGCATGTAGAAAGTTAGGTTGTCAGCTCTCTGCAATTTGCTAGGAATCCAAGGGAGGAGAAAGCAAATTAGATCAGCCATTATCTTTATGAGTTCGTCTCCTTTCATGCTTCTTTATAATATATAAAAGAGGCCTGAAGAGTTGTTTTTTATTTCAGACGTGCTTTTCTGGTTGATTTTTACATTAGGAGTTTACTCCACTGTTTTTTCTTGAAAATTATAGATTACTGGATAATTATGAGATTGAGGCACTATAGAAGTGAAGTTGCAGCTGGAAGAGTTTTTTATTCAGGCTCATTTCTTTATGAGAAGATCTTTTAAACTCAGACATCTTATAATTTCTCATGCAAGAAATTTTATGTCTGTTAAAGATTGCTAAGGATTTAGGCCCGATCATGCACAGATTTATGCACACATTTAATTTTGTGCACTTTTGAGTACTCCCACTGAAGTCAATGGAACTACTCACATTGTGTAAGAGTTAAGCACACGATTAAGACATCACAGGAGTGGGGTCTCAGATGAGATCTACACTATGAACTTTTACTGGTATAATAATGTCAGGTGGAGGTGTGATTCTTTACAACATTTTCATACCAGAAAAAAGCCTACAGCAGACAGTTATACCAGCAAAATTTCATTTGGGGAACTGGTGCAAGCCATATCAGTAAAAAATAACTCTTGCCTGAATAAGCTGCATCTTCATTAGGGGTGTTGCCAGTATAAAAATACCAGCAAACCCTTTGTAGTGTAGGCGAGGCCTTACAGAGCTCTCAATCCACATCCTGTAAAAAGACTTCTTAAAAAAAATAAGAGAGAAAAAAAAGCCTAGTTTTGTTTTTAAGTTTTTGGATCTCCATTATAAGTCTCATTTTTGCTCGGCAAGTCACCTTTAAAGACATAGAACAAAAAGCCTTCACTGACTTGTCCACTTCTCCCTCAAACACCTGTTTTCTCTCATACTAACCCAAATGCCTAGCACAGACACCCCAAAAATGTTTTTAAAGCCACCCCCGACCCTCCTTTAGATTCAATTCTGATAATGGCTGGAGAGGCTGCTATACTGTGTGCAGCTAGCCTACACTAAATATGCTCTACATCACTGTTACCCTATTCTCCCTTTCCCCCACTCTGACCAATTTGTTTGTTTCATCCACTAATCTTGTTGGTCTAGATTGTGAGCTCTTCAGGACAGGAACTCTCTCTGCTATATGTTTGTACAGCACCAAACAGCGGTGTCTTGATCCACAACTGTAAGTTCTAGGCAGGCCTGTTGAAAGAGAACTTGAAGCCCCACCCTTTCCTATTTCACCCCAGTTACAGACTTTTGGTAGTGGGGCCCTGAGCTCAGGTACAATTGTCCCCACTTTCCTCCCCTCTCATCACCCCTGGTTTTACTCACAATTTAATACCCCAGAAGTTATTAGGACTTTGCATTTCTATAACCTGGTTTTGGGCAGTTGTTGCCATCTTTTGTAAAGCACCATGTACACCTTCATAGAATCATAGAATATCAGGGTTGGAAGGGACCTCAGGAGGTCATCTAGTCCAACACCCTGCTCAAAGCAGGACCAATCCCCAACTAAATCATCCCAGCCAGGGCTTCGTCAAGCCTGACCTTAAAAACCTCTAAGGAAGGAGATTCCACCACCTCCCTAGGGAACCCATTCCAGTGCTTCACCACCCTCCTAGTGAAAAAGTTTTTCCTAATATCCAACCTCCCCCACTGCAACTTGAGACCATTATTCCTCGTTCTGTCATCTGCGACCACTGAGAACAGTCTAGATCCATCCTCTTTGGAACCCCCTTTCAGGTAGTTGAAAGCAGCTATCAAATCCCCCATCTTTCTTCTCTTCTGCAGACTAAACAATCCCAGTTCCCTCAGCCTCTCCTCATAAGTCATCTGCTCCAGCCCCCTAATCATTTTGTTGCCCTCCGCTGGACTCTTTCCAATTTTTCCACATCCTTTTTGTAGTGTGGGGCCCAAAACTGGACACTGTACTCCAGATGAGGCTTCACCAATGTCGAATAGAGGGGAATGATCACGTCCCTCGATCTGCTGGCAATGCCCCTACTTATACAGCCCAAAATGCTGTTAGCCTTCTTGGCAACAAGGGCACACTGTTGACTCATATCCAGCTTCTCGTCCACTGTAACCCCTTTTCTGCAGAACTGCTTCCTAGCCATTCGGTCCCTAGTCTGTAACAGTGCATGGGATTCTTCTGTCCTAAGTGCAGGACTCTGCACTTGTCCTTGTTGAACCCCATCAGGTTTCTTTTGGCCCAATCCTTTAATTTGTCTAGGTCCTTGTGTATCCTATCCCTACCCTCCAGCATATCTACCACTCCTCCCAGTTTAGTGTCATCTGCAAACTTGCTGAGGGTGCAGTCCACACCATCCTCCAGATTATTAATGAAGATATTGAACAAAACTGGCCCCAGGACCGACCCTTGGGGCACTCCGCTTGATACTGGCTGCCAACTAAACATGGAGCCATTGATCACTACCCATTGAGCCCGATGATCTAGCCAGCTTTCTATCCACCTTACAGTCCATTCATCCAGCCCATATTTCTTTAACTTGCCAGCAAGAATACTGTGGGAGACTGTATCAAAAGCTTTGCTAAAGTCAAGGAATAACACGTCCTCTGCTTTCCCCTCATCCACAGAGCCAGTTATTTCATCATAGAAGGCAATTAGGTTAGTCAGGCATGACTTGCCCTTGGTGAATCCATGCTGACTGTTCCTGATCACTTTCCTCTCCTCTAAGTGCATCAGAATTGATTCATTGAGGACCTGCTCCGAGATTTTTCCAGGGACTGAAGTGAAGCTGACTGGCGTGTAATTCCCTGGATCCTCCTCCTTCCCTTTTTTAAAGGTGAGCACTACATTAGCCTTTTTCCAGTCATCCGGGACCTCCCCCGATCGCCATGAGTTTTCAAACATAATGGCCAATGGCTCTGCAACAAAACATAAGAGCAAGCAGACATAGATTTGGCTCCTTGCCTTAAACTGACTATCTCTTTCTCCATTCAGATTCAATTGGCTTCCCTCAAAACAAACTTCAGGGATTTATTGCAAGTTAATACACTTGGGGTCACAGCACATACCCTCCAGCTGTACCTGTTCTGCAGTGTTGTAGAATGCAGTCCCAGAGCACAACACCTCACAGGGCAATGCACTAACCCTGCTTCAGTTTCCCCTCATCTGAGATGATCATCTTGGCCTTCAGCATAATTTGGGTGCTTTGGTGACTTAGTCCTCCAGCTAAATCACAAAAATCAACCCCTTTCAAGGTCAAATACAAACAAGTCTTCCACCCCCATCTTGGCAGGCAAGATTCTTCCTGCCTGAGGGACTGTCTTTTCCTTCATCTTCACCTCATTTCCAGCACTTCCCTCCCAGGCTCTAATCAGTCCTATATTCTCCTTATCTACAGGGGTCACTACACATCATCACAGGGTAGCAATATAGGAGGAACCTGTGGCCACCCTCTTCTATAGAGTCCCAGGCCTGGAAACCCCTCTAATAACCACAGTCTATTCTGCTTCTCTCACCCAGGGCCTCTTCCTATACTACAAGCCTTCCTGGTGGCCCTGCTTCTCTTTTATAAAGCACCAAACTCTGAAGTCTCCACTCACTGTTCTACTCGCTCTGGATTCTCTCCCAGCTCTCTTCCTTACCCCCAGTCCTGGTCTCAAACTTCTCCCTCAAGGCAGGGGGACCATAATCCTCCTTCCAGAAACTTCATTTCTAGCAAGCTCCTCCCACTTCCCCATTCTGTTTTACCCCAGGACACCCCTTCCTCCAGTTCTCTCCTGAGTCTCAGCTCCCCCTCTATCTAAAAAGCAGTGCTTTATCATGCTCAGGAGGTGGTGATTCTACTGGCACGTGTCCCCCATTATCAGCTTGGTTCCATTATTCCTTCCTGAGCAGCTGTTCTTAAATGGCCAGGCCTTGGAACAGGGTGGGTTGACCCCAGGTTCCCACTGACAGTAACGGGGATAGCTCACCCTGTTACATGCAGGTATAACTTTTTTCAAGGCTGGCATTGGGTATATTAGTAAACAGGATCAGTTGCCTAGTGCCTTCTCTGTCTTGCCCTTCTGAGACTCACACATACATGCAGATTTTTTTTCTTATAACTACATTTAAAAATGTGAGGCCTTCTTCAGGGTTACATAAGGCTACTGTGTGACAACTCCACTGGGATACAGGAGTCATAAACCCAGTAGAAATAACTACCTGAGAATCTCCCTGATGTGGGGTGGAGGGAGGCATAGAGCTGGTGGAGCATGATGGGGATATCACAAAAGGAAGGAAAGAATGTGTCAGAGAAGGGGCCATGGTAGGCAGCCATAAGTTAGAGTGGTCCTGGGAAACAGTCCTTTGCTGCTTCCAGAATCTGTGGGGGAGGAAGGATGAAAGCCTTGCCTCCCACCCTCAGACTGCACCAAACTCAGTCACAACACAAAATTGGGGCTAGGTTTTCTAGTTTACAGGAGATGGCCTATTCTGAAGTTAATTATTAGAAGTGTTCCTGGGAGTCATGTCTTCTTCAACTATTGAAATATGCCTTATTTCTCTGTTATGCTGGAGGATGTATAGTCAGAGCAACTATTTGTAACTAGAGATGGTCAAGACTCTGAATTTTTGTTCCACAGGAAATTCCATCATTTTGAAAATGTGTTGACTCCAAATAAGAAAGAAAACTAGAAATTTCAAAATTGCCTGTGGAAAGGAAATTCAAAAAAATTTTATTTTAGGAAATATTGAAAGATTTCCATTTGATTAGTCCTTCCCCGATTTCTAGGGTCTTCTCACACTGCCTCAACTCCGGGGGATTCTCTGGATTGCTCCCAGGAAGTCAGGGGTGGCCCAGGAAGTCCACTGGAATCACAGGAGTCTCCCCCCAGGAACAGAGTGCCTAGAAACTTTTAGCAGGCTCCTAGCTATATGTCAGGGTCTCAAGCCAGAGATCTCAGAGCTTCCAAGCTCCCTGCTATGGAGCTGTGAGCCTAGAAGCCTGGGATTCCCTGCCTTGGGGCAGTCAGTGTGGCAGGGCCACCCCAGAGCCATGGACCCTGGGAGCACCAGTCCTTACACTGTCCACATGGTGGCGATGCCCTGGAGTCATGGACCGTAGAAATCTGGGCTCCTCAGCAGCCTGCCGGATGAGGTGGCAGGAAACCAGGCAAGTTTCTAACTGAACCCTGCCCAGGCAGGATCCCATTGGACCTTTTTTGTCTATTAGCAGAAGTTCATCAACACTGAAACATGTCTGTGAAACATTTAGTTTTGACTAATTAGCATTTTCCAAAAACAACAACAACAAAATTGTCAGAAAATTCCTGACCGGCTATACTTATAACCTTGCTGCTGATGTTAACTCTGCAGCACAACAGACATTAGAAGCCAAGCTTGAGATGCAAGAGAAGGAAAGACACTGCACACTAATCATTATGGGGAACACCATTACGTGACAATGACTCCAATTGGTTACTGTCACCCGCAAACTCCTCAGTGCCAATTGTCAAGGGGGTAACAAGAATATCCTGATGTTGGTATGTACATTCTGGTTCACCAGAGAATATCACGTGAGGTCTTAACAGAAAGCCAGGATGATATTGGTCATTAATATTGTTGTGAAATGTATGTACTGACACTATGTAAGGAGTTATGTATGCATGCTGAAAATATGTTCCTGAAGTCTGTGTCAAGGCAGAATTGACAAACAGACTTCTGCCAGAGAAATATGTTTTTTCACCTGTCTCTTTTGGGCTGCATTTAAATTAAGCATTGTAAACCAACACAATGGAAGCCCTATTTACATACAAAATCAACAGGGAGTCAGCAAACCGGAAAATAAACCACAAGGGGTCAACCTGATTCTGGGAACAAACAATGAACTTTGGGGGATATAAGGAGAAGGCAAAAGGAGACACCTTTATCCCTGCATCTAGGAAGTAAATGGACAGTGCGTTTATTTTCATGAAAATGGGCTCTGAACCAGGCTTTGTTGAAAACGCTGCAAAGGACATTTGGGGTGAGCTAAATGTATTTAGACTAAAGGTTAACCTGTTAAGTTTAGTCTTTAGAAAATGTGTTATACTTTTGTTTTATATGTAACCTCTTGTTTCCATTATTCTTACTCGCTATCTCTTAAATTTTGATAATTGACAATAAAACTTATGTTTTAACTATAAATATATCTTAGTGCTGTGGCGTTATACAAGTAGCTGATCCCGAGTTGAATCATTCAAGCAGGTGTGTATACTGTTCCTTTAGGGACAGCAGACCTGGTATTACTGTGAGTGTTCAGTGGATAATGGGCTGGCCACCACAAGGGAATGTTTCAAAGTACCGGAGTATACCTATTGTTAACCTGCAAGGCAAAGGAAGGGCTGGCATAGCCTAGAGGAGATTGTTTGGGTGATTAGCAGACTGGAGGCATCAGGGAGCTGACTTCCACTAAAGCACAAGCAAGCCCCTCTCTCACTAGAGGCAGTAGGGTAACAAGGTGACTCACAGTCCTGAGTACCTTGAGAACTATCACAGTGGCATAGTCATGGCAGGATTTATCCACAGTTTGCTGGTTAGCTAAGGATCATGTTCCAAGCACTGAAGTAAGAAGATTGGAAACAGATAGAATTGTTACAGCTGATTATTTTCTGTTTATGTATTTTGAGTAAAGGAAATATTATAAAAGAAGGTATACGATGAGTAACCATAATGAACAACAAAAAGACAACCTGATCTATCATAAGGACTTGAGGTCTAAAAGACTGGAGGTGTCAGGAAGC
The DNA here is from genome assembly GCF_013100865.1 of Trachemys scripta elegans. Classification (NCBI taxonomy): domain Eukaryota; kingdom Metazoa; phylum Chordata; order Testudines; family Emydidae; genus Trachemys; species Trachemys scripta. Next base: position 54,142,777 of record NC_048308.1, on the reverse strand, counting down.
TGACAAGTTAAGCATAAGCAAGACTCTCTCGCTGAAGGAAGGAGGGTAACAAGGTGACTAACAGTCCTGGGTACCTCGAGAACTATCACAGTTACACACATTAAACTCCTGCTGCACTGAATTCTTGTCTATCTTGATCTCCTGACCTGGATCCCCAAGAGACTCAACAAATAATCCTTTCTGTGGCTATGGGAAGAAGGGGTGGGGTGTCAGTAAAGAGAGTCTAGCAAAACATGAACTGATAAAAGGGAATATAAAAATAAGGGAAGAGAAGAAAAGATCCTCACCATCTTCAGCTATTTGAATGCCCAGCTCAAATAAATGGAAAAATTATAACATTCCAGATAGATCATTCTCCAATGAAAACAGAATTAGACCATACAGCTTGACAAAATTTATCTGCAACACAGAAAACAAACTATAATAAAATATAAACTTCCTCCCCATAGCAACATCTATCCCATTAAAAACTCCACCATTTATCCCAATAATAATTCCAAACAGCTGTGCTAATCCATCTCAATCTGACTTTAACAGGATCTCTTAAAGTGCGCTTAACGAACTCAAACTGCCAACATTGGCTTGACTAATACAGTCATTTAAACTTCGCTGGTACATCAGGAAAATAGGAGATATGATTTATGACATCTTTGATCACCTACTTGCTGGTGAGACCAGGTTGCTGACATCTGTCCAGCTAATCTACCCATTATTTGTATTTATAGAGCATCCATCATGGTAGTATCTCAGCATAGTATCACTGAGTGGCTGAAAACCATTACAATCTAATAGAAGTTGTGAGCCTAAGTGAAAATGGTGGTGGTCTTGCTAACTCAGGAGAATAAAAATAAAAGCCACCACAGCTTTTGCTATAATTTCATGCAGTTTTCTGTTGTTCTTTGTTTAACAGAATACAGAGCCTTTCACCCCTAGGTTGCTAGTCCAAGTCCAATTCAACTTTCTGCGTGTTTCCTTTAGGGTTGAAACTTTCCAGGTTTGGTCTGAGTCTAAAGGTGTTTTTTTTTATTTTAATTTGAGAAAATCCACTTAATATGTTTCTGAGTTTAGTTAAGGTTTCTTTCAAGCCTTTCCAGCCAAGGCAGCCCAAAGGAACATACGGAATTAGCATAATTCCTGAGTGCCCTACACAGTGTCTAGCAATCACTTTTGTGGCTGCAATGACCAGCTGCTGTAGCCACATTGAGAAGGATTTGCAGGCAGTTTGGGTCAGATTTTTACAGGAGTTAGGCACTGAGGCACTTTTTGAAAATCCCACTAAGTACCTATCTGCATCTTTGGGTGCCTAAATACCCTTTAAAAATACCAGCATAAATCAGGAGTAACTCCAGATAAGTCAGTGGAACTGTACTACTGTAAAACTAGCAAATAAGATCAGACTTGGACAACATGACTTTTCACAAAAAAATCCCCAAACACGTAAACATTACAGAAATCATGGTGGTGACACACTGCTGCCCATACTCGTAAGTAATAATGCTCCTGTATTCTAAAATAGCAGCCTCAAGCACTGCTACTTGCTGTAGTGTTACTGCAGGGTCATCATCAGATCAGCAGCGATAGATAGAGTAGATCAGATGTCTCTCCAAGCCGTTTCAGGGTTATACTGATTTCCTGTGCTGTGGGTTTTGGGCCTGCTTGCAGGTCCCAGGCAGAGCAATCGTGTTGCCACACTGTGCTATATCATTCCAGTCAGCACATTGGCACTCAGGTGGAACTCTGTCACAGTTTGAGGATAAGTTGACACTTTCTTGGCATGGTGCTACAATCTTCTAGCACTGTGAAAGGCAAAGGAACAGCTGGCACCAATAGCATGGACATGACTCGACCTGGGGGAGAATACATAGCATTCCCTATATTCCTGATCCACCATCTTGTGCTCCAGAATGTTTTTTTGAAAACGTCTGTAGCTCTTATTGTTATGAATATAACTTCCAAAATATAAAGTAAGCCTAACTGATTTAGTGACTTCTGCCTCCGTTTTCTGGACCTGAGACAATATCTTTGAGGGATGTGAACTGCCTCATTAATCTCAGTGAGGTTTTAACTCAGAGATCCAATTATGAGAATTAAAATGTCAGCATTAACTGTCTCGCTGCTCTCAAAGCGGGTAAGAAAGGAGAAAAGGCCCATGCAATGAGCATCCGCACACTTTGCTGTGAGTGACATCACATTTTCGTGCCAGGCCGGGGGGGGGGTCCAGAGAGCACCCCAATCTGTCATCTCCAGAGGAACGGCGCCTGGCAGAACACAGCCGGGCACCCAGGCTCCATGGGCGAGCCCAGCAGGACATCCGAGCCCCGCCAAGCAGCGTAGCAAGCGTTGACATGGGCACAGCGTCCTGCGAGCAACATCTGGCTCTGGCATCCCCACTGGGCGGAGCTAGGAAAAGCTCCACCCAGCGCTGAGCCCTCAGGAGGGGGCTGCCTGTCACGCTACAGCGAAGCCAAACACGCTGAGGGTAACAGGCAAACGTGTGGGGGGTGCCCGCTACAAAGAATCGTCCCCTTAGACTCCCCCTGGCGCTTTCTCACGCCCGTGAGGCCCAGCACTGCGCCTGCGCAACTGTCGCCCCCGCCCCGTCGACGCAACCGCACTTGCGCAGTGAGTCTCCGTCGCCTCGGACCGTCGCTAGCTGACGTACATTGCGCCTGCGCAGTAAGTCTCCCCTCCCCCCGCCCCTCGTAGCGGAAGTGGCTGGGGACTGGGCGCTCCAGTTCCGTCTCGGTGTTGTTCGCGCTGCACAAAATGGCGAAGATCGCCAAGACCCACGAAGGTGAGAAATGGAACCACCCCGCTCGGGTGCGCGCGCGCCTTGTTGCCCCCGTGCACCCCGTCGCCGGGCCCGGCTGACCGTGAGGGGAGCGGCGCAGGCCGCGGCGAGCGCTGGGTGGAGGAGCGGGCGAGTGGGCAGGGCCTGTGTGTAATGGCGTCTCTGCCTGCGTCTGTTCCAGGCCCCCCTCCCCCACCCCGGTCTGGCCTTGCCTGGCACCATCCGGGCCGCCCCGCCGCGGGAGAGCGGCGATGGGTTAGCGGCGGGCGCCGAGCGGGGAGAGCGGGGGTGGTGGACGCCGTAACATGGGGGCGGGCGCAGAGGGGCACGAAGGCGACGCGGGGGCTGGCGGGAGCGGCTGCGCTTCGTTTTCTGAAGGTGATGTCTGGCCCGCGAGCCCCCGTCCGCCTCGGGTCGGAGCCCGGCTCTGTCCTGCTCAGTCGCCTTCCCGGCTCTGTGTAGAGGCGAGCCATGTGCGGATCCAGTCTGGATGTGATTCAATGACGGAAACTCCGCCTCGCTCCCCAGGCTCTCTCCGTGTTCCCATTCTCGTTGCCTTCCATTTAGAAATACAAACACGGGTTATTGTCTCCTACTGACTAAAAAGTGTGGTGGTATTCCCGCGTTACAGATGGCAAGTCCAGAAACACTAATTAAATACTGCATGTTACAATTTACTATCCTTCCACACCAGAGACTGGGAATTGGTAACACTAGTTGATCTTCTTGCATAGTCTCTCTTTCGCTCGACTTCCTCCATATCAATAGTATTTATTTTGTAATAAAGTAGTTAATACTGGGTTGCTAGGGTGAATAGAGACACTTGTTACTTATAAAGTGCCCAAGTGTGACGTTCCTGAAATAGTTAGCCACTCTGCCCAAGTGAGGTTATACAGTAATCTGTCCTGATGAGAGCCCAATTCTATATGGTAGGAGCACCGTTGACTTAATTGAGGCTCTGAGTGGGTGTAAAAGGATCTCTTCAAGCACAGTCAGTTGCAGGATTGGGCCCTTAATTTGTCATTATAGTAACTGCTGTTATAAAAGGTTTATTTGGGTTATTTGTAGCCAGATTCATTTCCCCAACTGAACATATGCAAAAACTGCCTTCCCACAATATGTCTGCAATACTTCCTACTCTTGAAACCGCTTTAAAGCTAATTGTGAGATAACTGATAGAACAAGGGCACTTAGTAGTCCACCACACATATAAACAATTTCTATTTGAATGCATCATACATGACTCAAATGGAGGGTGTTGATCTGCCAGGATTTGTCTGTACTACCAGACTTCATAACCATAATTTACTAGTGCAGCTCCACTGATGGTTGTGATGGTGGACCCTGTAATGTAGATAGGGTGCATATGTTACTACTGAATTATGTGCAAATGATGAATTAGTTACAAAGCTTTCTACTTCGGAGGAACTCCTGTGCACGAATGCTAGCTCTTGGGAGCTCTTAATAGTTCACAAGAGCTGCAGATCTAGTTCCAGTTTGGGGGACAAGGCACAGGAAAGCTTACATTATTTTGTCAGAGAAGCTCTCTTTTTCTAAAGTTTGCAATGAGTTTGTGCACTGTAGTATATATGACATTTATTCAGGTGAAGTGATCTTGCAATTTTTCCACCCTCCTCTGCAGCATGGGGTGCAGGTCATTTGTTGGGATTATCTGAGTAGATCTAATTTAATTAGTTCCTGGTCATTTCAGAGGCCTTGGGCATTGGTGCACCTCAATCCCTCCTATTGTCTGTCTGTGGGCTGTAATACCTTGGTCTAATTTCAGTTATTGGGAAAAGCAACAGAGGGTCCTGTGGCACCTTAAAGACTAACAGAAGTATTGGGAGCATAAGTTTTCGTGGGTAAGAACCTCACTTCTTCAGATGCAAGACAATTTTACAGATTCAGACTAACACGGCTACCCCTCTGATACTTGACAGTTATTGGGAATAGTGTATGGATGCTGGGGTGATGTTGGTGGCCTATGAATGTACAGGATGTCAGACTGAATAATCTGATGATTCCTTTTGGCCTTAAACTCTATGACAGTGTGGCCATGTCTATGCTATGGGGACTATAGCAGCATGGTTACAGCACTGTAGCCATGCCAGCGTAGGTACACAGTGTAGATGTAGCGTACAGTGACGGAAGGGGGTTTTCTGTCACTTTAAGAATGCCACCTCTCTGCTGTGGGTTTGGTCAACATAGGTACAGCACTCAGGGTTGTGGATTGTTCAAACCCCCGTAGGTGGTGTCAACCTACATTTTAAGTATAGATAAGGCCTATCATTGTGCAGAGAATCTGAGTATTCTGTGGGTTGCCAGGGCCACTGAGTTTCTTTGGTGTCTTGTCTGTGCTACCAGACTTCATAACCATAATTTACCAAAAATGGTAACAATACAAATATAAATTCCAGTCTTGCAAGCATGCACATGCTTCATTTAACTAACTTCATACTCCATTGGCCTTAAAGGGACTATGGACTAAGCATGAGCATGTTTGCAGGGTTGGTTAGTCTAACGGCCAAGGTGTTAGCCTTGGATCACAAATGAATCAACATGAATAACCACATTCGTGTTTTGGAAAAACTTTTTGGTAGTGTGTTCAGTGTTACAACTGCAGAGTGTTGTAGTATATAGCTATATGTTCCAAGAAGGGTGTCTGAGGAAAAAAAAATTACCATAAAGCAATTTTCCAGGGATCAGAACAGAGAAATTAACAGCTTCAAATTCTTACTGTCAACTGGATAATTTAAAGGGAAGCTGTCAGATATAATTATTTTGCTTATGTATGAGCATCTAAAGGGATTCGCTAGAAACAAAAGTGAAACTGAATAAGTGTGCTCAATGTCCAAACTAAGGCTTTGTCTATGTTATGGACCTTACAGAGGCACAGCTGTCTCCCTGCCGGCATAATTAAACTACCCCTAATGAGCAGCATTAGCTGTGTTGGCAATTTTTTTTTTTTTTTTTTACAACCCCGACCAACAAAAGTTTTACCGACCCCAAAAAAAAAAAAAAAAAAAAAAAAAAACTGGTAGTGTAGACAAAGTCTAACTAAAGTAGACAAAAAATAAACAGAGTGAATTGGGAAAAGTAAATTAAATTAAAAATATTTCTTTAATATAATATGTTAATACCGGGCCAGATTCTTATACCTTTTCTCACATTGAATAGTACCTTACTCCACAAGCAGTCAACTGAAGTAAATGGAGCTGTTTGTGGCATAAGGTACTACCAATGTGAATTCGGTTATCACATTTTTTGGAAAAAAAAGTGCTTTGTCTAAATTATTTTTAACTTGAAGATATCAGTTGTATTTGTAAAGACTCAGTGCTCAATACCTGTTTTTCTAGCTAAATCATACTCATGATACTATGCTTTGTTTAAATACTATGGTTTATAAAAGTTACAAAATAGGGTGAAATGCAGAAAAGGAAGAATTAATACTTTCATGTTGTCAGATACTATAATTTTCTTCTTCAGTATTAAAAGTGAAGAAAGAATTGGAATGCAGTTTTCTTTTGAGAAAAGTATAGTTCCTCTTCAGACTTAAATTAACAATTCTATACATTTATATTAAGGTCCCAAATCAGTAAAGCACTTAAGTAAATGTTTTGCTGAATCGGGCCTGAGATGATAATCATTTAATTTTGCCAGGATTTTTCAAGATAAATAGAAAGTCACCAAGCTCATTAACTGCCTTTTAAATAAGCCTTTTAACTGATCTTAAACTAAAGTCTTTGCTGCCTAGCATAGTACTTTTAAAATATGCAATCATGCTACCTGTCTTTGATTTCCTACACTAAGCGGGGTTGTGTCTGATCAGGAGTTGTATGATGAGCTCTACAAAAAACACTTGCTGTAGCCTACCTCTGCCATGTTGATTGAGCTTTTCCTTTTAAAGGGGTGTCTTCACTAGACTGTCTTGCCACAAAACTTTCACTATTGCTACAACATGTTCAATTCTATTGGTGGTAGAACTGATAAGGCTCCAGAGGGTTGTTTTAAGCACTGTCACAGAAACTGATTTACACAACATAGTCCGTAAGACATGACCGATATTGATGCCTTGGTTATTTGAGTGATATCATGGTGTAACTGAACCACTGGTAATGGTGGGAAATTTTTGTAGCCTGTTCCTGTTGAAAACAAACAGTTGTGTGGGTACACAAGGAATGCACAATTGGGGCCTAAATCAATGCTGACCTTATACTAAGAGGCACTGTGGTGTTTTAGTTACTGTCTTTTTAGAAAGAGAGAAACTACTATTCTGCTGTGAAAAATACCACAAAAGTGGCATGGTGAGGTTCCATAGTCGTCGTATCTCAATGATTCCATATCAGATTTGCTCACAATTAAAATCCATTTTTCTATCCAGCAGCCCCTGAAAACTGCACCTGAGCCCTCAGACTGGGTTCTTTAATTTTCACACATGGTAACCAGTTAAGGATTTGTCAGGTCAAATTATCCCCTCAGTTGCATATGTACAAAACATTCCATTGTAATGCCTACCATAATTTGACCTGCGGTGTTTTTTAATTATTAGTGACAGTGTGTGAGAGGAAAGAAATCCAGCTTTGATTTCCAATCTGATTTTGAGTTTGTAGAGCTGACAGATACAGTTAAAAAGATGTTTTTTTCTAAACTAAGCTGTTTTTAGGTGGAATCAGTGATCCACTATAAACCTGGAATCCTAAAAGGCCATTTTAGAGATACTTCAAAGTTAGCTTGATTTGACTCTGTGTTTCTATGTGGCCCAAGATTCCAGATTTTAAAATAAGTTTTACAAAACCTAATATTAGTAGCTTTTAATGAAAATAAAGTTTTAGACACCAGGTTGAGTCACAAATCCTGTAAAATTTTTAAAACTTAACAGTTTTTAATTTAGTTTTAAAAATTTTACAGGATTTGTGACCCAGCCTGGTGTCTAATGCAAGATAACTGGAAAATAAATCTGACAAATCCATTCATCCTGGAAAGTAGAAATGAAATGAAGAGTGATAATAAAGAACACAAATAGTGAAAGGTTTAAAAAAACCCTTTCAGCTTTAATTATCCTAAGATGATATACCAGCTGACAGTGCTTCTTAAAAATTGATCATTAGACCACTTATGGTCATTACAAATGTTCATGGGATTTCTGCAAGTGTGGGGTATAAACCCAGTGTTCTGGTCAAGTATTGAGTTGTGTAATTGTTTGGCCTGCTGAAATTGCCTCCTCCAGTTTTGATCAGATAATGTCTTTCTCTGTTGAAATGAAGTACAATAGGAGCACAAATACAGCCAGACGTTTTGTGGGGATTTCTGTCCTCTTTGCTGATGAAGCCACATCTTTGCTATCACTGTGACGTATTTTGAGTAATTGTAATATTAAATTATAATTGCAAATTTAATTCTTGGTGTGGCATTATAGATGGCAGGTGCACACTATAATCCCATTTACAATTATAGCCTCTAACAGTTCTAGGGACAAATAGTTTCTTATTTCTTGTTTGCTGGTTTGGTTGGGAATATAATGGAGTTGCACGTTTGAGTCTTTGGGAGGTAGTGAATGTCTGGCATTGTTATAGTTTTATTATCACTCTAGTTGATTTAGGGCCTGATCCTGCTTACATTGAAGATAGTGGCAAAGCTTCCATTCATTTCATTGGGAGGTGCCAGAGTGTGGGTATATATGCGATTAGTTTGTTGGGGCATCACTCAGAGGGCAGAGTTAAAGTTGCATGGACATGTACTATAACTCTGTATATCCTGCTTACCAGAAGTTTCAGTTTGCCGAACTTGAATTGCTGGAATGGCATGAGATACCACTGGGCAACCTTAACTCCATGTTAACAAAGTCCTTTGTCAATGAATTTCTTAGGATTTTTTTTTTTTTTTTTAACAGAAAAATGTTGGTAGGAGTTAGTGGTCATTTAGGCAGTTGTAATGTGTGTAGCTGAAATGCTACTTCTGCCAGGTAATGATAATACTTAGCTCTTGTATAGCACTTTTCATCAGTAGATCTCAAAGAACTTTACCAAGGAGAAAAATATCATGATCTCCATTGCACAAATGGGGAAAGTGAGGCCCAGAGCAGTGAAGTTAGTTGGCCAAGGTGAGCCAGCATGCTAGTGGCAGAATGGGAATAGAACCCAGACTTTCTGAGTTCCAGTCCATTGTTCACCCCATAGGCCACGTGGTTGCTATGTGATTCCTAAGTGCCCCACCCCCCATATACTTTGTTATAGTCAAGTGGGATAATGGTTGTACTTTGAAATGTTTGGAATGTAGGCTTACGGGGTCAGTGAGAAAAATCAGACATGGTTTATGTCTAAAAAAAACTTGATGGTTTTATTATATGCTAGTTACAGTAACTTCAACTGAGTTAGAGAAGACTGGTGTGTTTCCCTCCTGCCCTGGAAGGTACATCCCACCACTGCCATTTCTAGCTTACCCTCCCTTTGCTGTCCCATTAAGCCATTCACGGACCAGATGTGTACAAAAAACATTGGTAGAACCTGTGAACCTTAATACAAGCTGTTTTTTTTCAGGTGGACTGTATCTCAGGAACCTCTTGCTCAAATGACCCAAAATTTGGATAACCAAGCCAAATTTCATGAGTAAACATGTGTATTTTAGATCACTTAGAATAATCACCCTTTAAACAGAAAAGTCTTCTCAATCTTAACAGCTGGAGAGGTGGTGCTCTACTATAATATGTTATGAAACTAATCATCAGCGACTGCTTTGCTGTATCCAGTTTTCCAGCACAGGATAATCAAGAAAGAATAGGAGGCTCTGAGAAGTGTGAAGTAGTCTATTGATCTCAATGTTTTAGGTCTCAGGAGAGCACCCCATGGAGATGAATGCAACCTGAAACAGTAGCTCTGAGAGGTGTGAACTTGTGTGTTCATCTGAGACCTTATCTACACTACCAATTTATGTCAACCTATATTACGTTGGCATACAGCTGCTGCAGTAATTAAATTGCTTTTGCATGCCCACACTATGCTCCTTGTGTCTAGGGTAACCAGATGTCCTGATATTAGGAACTTTGTCTTATATATGCAATTATATCCCTCGCCCTCTTGCCCTGGAAAAAAGTGTCCCAATTTTTCACACTTGCTATCTGGTCATCCTACTTGTGTCAGCGGTACACGTCCTCATTAGCACGTGCATCAGTGCAGATAGCAGTGTTTATTGGTAGCTATCACACTATGCAATGTGCCACCATCTAGTGCAGGGTGTTTTGGGAAGGTTTTGCAATGCCTCATGGGGCCAAATGAGTCATGCAGGGGTGCTGGGAACATGATTTCAGCATCTCATAATACAATGTTCTATCCCATAATGTTTTGTGCCTCTTTTCAAAATCCCCGCAAACCTGCACATCCCTTCTCACTGTCTGCCATGTGTGTCAGAAGTATGGATCCTGCACAGCTCTACTATTCTGATGAGCACTGCGAGCATGGGGCACCTGATCTTGCAGTATTTGCAAAGCCACCAGAGGAGCTGCGGGGAACATGACGATTCCTTGGAGGCTAGATTGCTGTTGGACATAGAAAGAAACAATTCAAAGTTATTGGCAGTATTCACGGAGCAGCTGCAGATGGTGGAGCTCTGGTTGTGGACCTGGTAAACGAGCACCGACTGTTGGGTTTGCACTGTTATGCAGGTTTTGGATAAGGAGCAGTAGCTGCAGAATTTTCAGATACAGAAGGCCACATTCCTGGATCTGTGTGCAGAGCCCTCCAGCAGTGACACCAAACTGAGAGCTGCACTGACAGAGGAGGAGCAAGTGGTGATTGCTCTGTGGGAACTTGCAGTGCCCGATTGCTACAGATCAGTCAAAGGACTGTGACGCTGGGCAATGTGCAGAACATTATGGTTTTGCAGCAATGGGGTTTCCAAAATGCGGTGGAGCGATAGGGAGATGCATGCCATGCCATCTATTTTGGCCCTAGACCACCTTGCCACAGAGTACATCAACATTCTGTGGTAATGCAAGCATTAGTGGATCACTGGGGACACTTTGCAACATCAGTGTGGGCTGATCAGAGAAGGTGCATGACCTACGCATCTTTAAGAACACAGGTTCTGGTCAGAAAGCTGCAAGCAGGGACTTTCTTTCCAGATTGGTAGATTACCATTGGGGATGTTGAAATCCCAATAGTGATCCTGGGAGACATAGCCTACCCCTTACTCCCATGGCTCAGGAAGCTGTGCACCAGCTGCTTCAACAGTTCCAAGGAGTGCTTCAGTTACAGGCTCAGCAGATGCAGAATGACAGTTGAATGTGCCTTTGGCTGTTTGAAAGGTTGTTGGTGCTGTCTACTGACAAGATTGAAACTCAGTGAAAAAAAATCCCAATAGTTTTAGCTGCCTGCTGTGTCCTGCATCATATCTATGAAGCAAAGGGGGAAAAGTTGGTGCTGAGGGAGGAGGGAGGGAACATGAAGGTAGAATGGCTGTCTCCTGATTTTGAGCAGCTGGATACCAGAGCAGTAAGAAGAGCTCAGACTAGAGCTATTTGGTGTACTGAGGCTTTGGCTATGTCTACGCTACGGTGGTAAATTGACCTACGCTATGCAACTCCAGCTACATACCTTAGGTCGAATTACCGCGGGGTCTACACCACGGGGGGTTGACAGGAGAAAATCTCCCGTTGACTTACCTTACTCTTCTTGTCAGGGGTAGAGTACAGGAGTTGACTGGAGAGTGATCTGTAGTCGATTTGGCGGGTCTTCACTAGACCCTCTAAATCGACGCCATTACATCAGTCTCAGAGCATCTAGGAGTCTAGTACAGGCCACCTAACCAGATGGAAGAGGTGAATGAGGCTTTTTTTAAACAACTAACAAAATCATCCATAGCCCAAGATTTGGTGGTGATGGGGGACTTCAACTATCCAAATATATGTTGGGAAAAGAACACAGCGGGGCACAGACTATCCAACAAATTCTTGGACTGCATTGGAGACAACTTTTTATTTCAGAAGGTTGAAAAGGCTACTAGGGGGGAAGCTGTTCTAGACTTGATTTTAACAAATAGGGAGGAACTCATTGAGAATTTGAAAGTAGAAGGCAGCTTGGGTGAAAGTGATCATGAAATCATAGAGTTTGCAATTCTAAGGAAGGCTAGAAGGGAGTACAGCAAAATAGAGACAATGGATTTCAGGAAGGTGGATTTTGGTAAGCTCAGAGAGCTGATAGGTAAGGTCCCATGGGAATCAAGACTGAGGGGAAAAACAACTGAGGAGAGTTGGCAATTTTTCAAAGGGACACTATTAAGGGCCCAAAAGCAAACTATTCCGCTGGTTAGGAAAGATAGAAAATGTGGCAAAAGACCACCTTGGCTTAACCACGAGATCTTGCATGATCTAAAAAATAAAAAGGAGTCATATAAAAAATGGAAACTAGGACAGATTACAAAGGATGAATATAGGCAAACAACACAGGAATGCAGGGGCAAGATTAGAAAGGCAAAGGCACAAAATGAGCTCAAACTAGCTACAGGAATAAAGGGAAACAAGACGACTTTTTATCAATACATTAGAAGCAAGAGGAAGACCAAAGACAGGGTAGGCCCACTGCTCAATGAAGAGGGAGAAACAGTAACAGGAAACTTGGAAATGGCAGAGATGCTTAATGACTTCTTTGTTTCGGTCTTCACCAAAAAGTCTAAAGAAATGCCTAACATAGTGAGTGCTAATGGGAAGGGGGTAGGTTTAGCAGATAAAATAAAAAAAGAACAAGTTAAAATTCACATAGAAAAATTAGATGCCTGCAAGTCACCAGGGCCTGATGAAATGCATCCTAGAATACTCAAGGGGCTAATAGAGGAGGTATCTGAGCCTCTAGCTATTATCTTTGGAAAATCATGGGAGACGGGAGAGATTCCAGAAGACTGGAAAAGGGCAAATATAGTGCCCATCTATAAAAAGGGAAATAAAAACAACCCAGGACACTACAGACCAGTTAGTTTTTCTGTGCCAGGGAAGATAATGGAGCAAGTAATTAAGGAAATCATCTGCAAACACTTGGAAGGTGGTAAGGTGATAGGGAATAGCCAGCATGGATCTGTAAAGAACAAATCGTTTCAAACCAATCTGATAGCTTTCTTTGATAGGATAATGAGTCTTGTGGATAAGGGAGAAGCTGTGGATGTGGTATACCTAGACTTTAGTAAGGCATTTGATACGGTCTCGCATGATATTCTTATCGATAAACTAGGCAAATACAACTTAGATGGGGCTACTATAAGGTGGGTGCATAACTGGCTGGATAACTGTACTCAGAAAGTTGTTATTAATGGTTCCCAATCCTGCTGGAAAGGTATAACAAGTGGGGTTCCGCAGGGGTCTGTTTTGGGACCAGCTCTGTTCAATATCTTAATTAACGACTTAGATATTGGCATAGAAAGTATGCTTATTAAGTTTGCGGACGATACCAAACTGGGAGGGATTGCAACTACTTTGGAGGACAGGGTCATAATTCAAAATGATCTGGACAAATTGGAGAAATGGTCTGAGGTAAACAGGATGAAGTTTAACAAAGACAAATGCAAAGTGCTCCACTTAGGAAGGAAAAATCAGTTTCACACATACAGAATGGGAAGAGACTGTCTAGGAAGGAGTACGGCAGAAAGGGATCTAGGGGTTATAGTGGACCACAAGCTAAATATGAGTCAACAGTGTGATGCTGTTGCAAAAAAAGCAAACGTGATTCTGGGATGTATTAACAGGTGTTTTGTGAGCAAGGCACGAGAAGTCATTCTTCCACTCTACTCTGCGCTGGTTAGGCCTCAACTGGAATATTGTGTCCAGTTCTGGGCACCACATATCAAGAAAGATGTGGAAAAATTGGAGCGGGTCCAGAGAAGAGCAACAAGCATGATTAAAGGTCTTGAGAACATGGCCTATGAAAGAAGACTGAAAGAATTGGGTTTGTTTAGTTTGGAAAAGAGAAGACTGAGAGGGGACATGATAGCAGTTTTCAGGTGTCTAACAGGGTGTCATAAGGAGGAGGGAGAAAACTTGTTCACCTTAGTCTCTAAGGATAGAACAAGAAGCAATGGGTTTAAACTGCAGCAAGGAAGGTTTAGGTTGGACATTAGGAGAAAGTTTCTGTCAGGGTGGTTAAACACTGGAATAAATTGCCTAAGGAGGTTTGAGATATATCTCTGGAGATATTTAAGAGTAGGTTAGATAAATGTCTATCAGGGATGGTCTAGACAGTATTTGGTCCTGCCATGAGGGCAGGGGACTGGACTCGATGACCTCTCGAGGTCCCTTCCAGTCCTAGAATCTATGAATCTATCCCCGCGGTAGTGTAGACCTGCCCTTCGAAAGACCACTTCATTAATGAGCTCCAGTAATGTGTGCTGCTGTAGTGCGCTCTGCCTGGCATTGCTCTTTTGCACCCTGGTATGAACCTTGTGATGAGTGCTGTCTGTATAGTAATATAACATTGTAAATGCACCTAATACTGTTGTCTGTGAATGATGCCTACCCAGCATATGTTGTGAACTAATAAAGATTAAGTTTCCAAAAATAGACTTTTATTCCATACCCATGCAAACAGATACATTTATAGCTGAATAAAAATAAATAATGGGAAATGGGTTAGTGAGTGTCATTCATTAGCTAAGATAAATGTTGAACAGTTGAGGCCATTTTAGGCATTATCAGAACTTTGGTTTAATCCTTAGGTCTGCTCAAAAAGAATTGAAAATGTGTTAATCTTAAGAACAGACTTGGGGTAGGCTGTATCTCAAGAACCCCGCAAATTTGGCTCACTTACCCAAACCCATGCCCTTCTGTGGCACACCAAATTGCAAGGCATGCAGATTTTAGAGAATTTAGAAGAGTTTACCTTTAGACAGAAAGGAGGTCTTAACTATAGCTCCACTGTAATTATTCATGAAGTAACTTTACACGTGGAATCCAGTTATAATTATCTGAATTGAATAATTTATTAGAAGGGTTCTGATTATATTAACCAGTTCAAGAAACGTTTGTATGAATACATTACATGCATTGAGGAATAGGATTAGTTTCTGCTGTCCAAATTTAAATTAGATTGCAAAATAAATATGGAAAATAATTTCCCCCAGAATATTTAGCAGAACAAAGAAAATAATGTTAGCACTAGTTGTTATAAATGAGGATAGGATTTTGTCACAGATATTTTTAGTAAAAGTCATGGACAGGTCACGGGTTGGCCATGACTATTACTAAAAATATCCATGACAAAATGGGGATCTATGGGTCTCCACACCGCCTGCAGCAGGCAGCTGCGCAGGGGCTAGGAGCCGCCCGCAGCTCTGGGGGCCTGCGGTGGCCAGAAGCTTGGGGTCCCCATCCCCCCCTGCGGCCAGGACCTGTAGGGTTCCCGGCCCGGGAGCTTGGGGAATACCCTGCAGCAGCCAGGAACTGTGGGGTACCCTGCTGCCTGCAGTGGCTTGGAGTTCTAGGGCCAGTGGGGGTACCCTGCGGTTCCTCCCTGACTAAATAATAGCCTTAGTTATAAATAAACATGAACTATATCCTTTAAGTCACAGTATAGGAAGTAGAACTATTATTTCAATTTAAGCAAAAATGTTTTGCAGTACGTTAAGATATTGTTCTAATATAATTGTGCCTGAGAGATGCTACTACACCTGTACCCCGATATAACGCGACCCAATATAACATGAATTTGGATATAACGCGGTAAAGTAACACTCCGGGGGGGGGGCAGGGCTGCGCACTCTGGCGGATCAAAGCAAGTTCGATATAACATGGTTTCACCTATAACATGGTAAGATTTTTTGCTCCCGAGGACAGCGTTATATCTGGGTAGAAGTGTATAAGAGGATCACTTTGGAATAGGGAGAAAAAAATCAGTCTTTTCTGTGTAATGTTAAATATTGCTATATTATTTGCTGGATTTTCTCAAAAGTCTCACCCCTTATCATGCTTGTAAACTTTGCTTTGACAACAAACTAGATAAGAATACTAAAATTGATTATTTCTTCCTAGATATTGAAGCACAGATTCGAGAAATTCAAGGAAAAAAGGCTGCCCTTGATGAAGCTCAGGGAGTAGGCCTTGATTCTACAGGATACTATGATCAAGAGATTTATGGTGGCAGTGACAGCAGGTTTGCTGGATATGTGACTTCTATTGCAGCAACTGAACTAGAAGATGTAAGTGAAACACATTATTTGGTTTAGGGAAAGCCGTCAAAATAATTCAGATCTTAATTTTGTTTCTGTGAGTATTTTTAAATTAGTCAAATAAAGAAAAAAACTAGCAGATTTCTTTACAGATTGAATATTTTAATCTTAAAATTTCAAACTGCGTAAAATTTAAAATTTTAATTTACATAGATTCGAAGAGTAAAAAGAGAGAAAAGAAAAGGGATTGTCTTTTTGCGGATATTTAACTCCTCTCCTCAATAATGTCCTTAAATAAAAGACCGTCAAAATATTCACTCCCAATGTTTACAAAGTTTAGGCAAATATTTTAAGTCATAACCAAAATTCTAGTTGTGTGAATAGTCACAAAACGCCTATTAACGACTCTGCCTATAAAGAAGTAGACCGTGTAGTTTAATAACCCAGGTATACTCTTTAAGAGTATATGGGGTAAGGAGAAGAGTAAACAAAACAAAAACTAAGCTGACACTTGTAATTCAAAAGTTGGTTACATAGTAGGTATTTTGATACTTGCTTACTAGTTTTTTTTTTTTTGGTCAAGTGCTATTAGTTGTCATTAGAAGAGGTCAAAGGCTGCATTTAAAACAGACCTCCTAATGAAAGGGATAAAGTCAATTTAGTAACTGTTTTGCAAATATTTCAGTTCAAATGGCTTACTTTTAATAGCTATTTAATAGTATTATTAAAACTGTCTACTGAACTGTAGCAGGGAATGTCTGTACTGAATATAGTTAGATTACTATATGTACAGTATATATATTGTAGGTACTTTCCACATGAGAATTTCTAATAATATTTTGTTTAGAATTCTGTTTGTGATTCAGTAGCTATTATTGAGTTGGCAGTTTCTTTATAAGTTTCTGATTCCTACCAGCCCCCATCCCCAGATTTCCCATCAGAATTCCCTCCTGAAATTTTGTCATTCACATAGCCATTTTCTTTTCATAATTTCAGATTGAATTGCTTTACTGGAGATTGTGTAGAGTGGAGATTCTTTTTATTAGGTATATTACAGGTCTCTGGCATCTTACATTTCCAACAATTGATGTTGGAGATCATCTGGTACTTCTATTTAACAAGTATAGACAATTTACTTCATGCTTGGCAACATGTGGCAGAACACATGATGCCTGCACCTTGGCAAGCTATATTTTAATAACGTAGGTAGGATCATCTGCTCAGCAGTTGATTTTTTTGGAGTAAAACTGTACCTTTATGAGCAGGGGATAAAGTATAGAGTAAATGTAGCTGGTTCTATTTCGATACAATATAGAAATCCGTAGCTATAAAATGTAAATCTTGCAATATGCAGTTTAAAATAAACAATATATTTATCTTTCTGAAAATTTTGTTTTGACAGGATGATGATGACTACTCCTCTACAAGTTTGCTTGGTCAGAAGAAGCCAGGGTACCATGCTCCAGTGGCATTACTTAATGATATACCACAGTCAACTGAACAGGTGAATTTTCTTAAATTTATGAGTATAGCGCAAAGTCATTCTAGGTTTTTAGTGTAAGTGTTTTTGGTGTTTAGTAAAACATTTTACAACATATTATCCTAAAGTGGCTCCTGTAGCTTTTATGTTCCATATTTTTAAGACTTTAAAAGCCATTTGGAAAAATACATTAGTTCTTTCACTATGAAACTGGCAGTTCTATAATTACTAAAAACAGGGTCAAGTGCTTGAAAATCATCTTTATAAGGAGGAGAAAAAACTAGAATGAAGTGAAAGCAATTCATGTAAAGCATGGTGATGTGGTTTAGTCAGGAGTGTCTGCTGGACAGAAATTCACTGGTAGCAATCATTTTTTCCAGTTGTAAAGGGTAATCTCCTCTCAGTTTACTGTTCCGATGTTTTATGATTTGAGACTGTAAAATAAATCCTAACCTATATGACAGTACTGGAAACCCACATGGGTTTACCTTTCTACCACTCATCAGATATCTTTCATGCTGCTATTTTGTATAGTGGGCTAACAATCAAATATTCTTTACTTTAAGTATGATCCCTTTGCTGAACATCGTCCACAGAAGATTGCAGATAGAGAAGATGAATATAAAAAGCACAGACGGATGATGATCATTTCTCCTGAGCGTCTTGATCCTTTTGCAGATGGTAATTGGTTTCACTTTTTTATAGATCTTATCAAGTTTGTTGTCTTAAATTGTCTTTAGCCCTTTGATTTCTTTTGGCATGCTTATGAACTTAGTTTTGTTTTAAACATCCCCTTTTTTATATAGATTTTTATAGATTTGGTTGAAATCATAGATGTCATATTTTTCATCTTTATAACACAAGTTTTCTTTCCAGGTAGAAGGACAAGAAAATAATGAGCCATTGCCATAGAAACACAAAGGGTTAAAGGTTTCTCTTTTCATTTTGTTTTGGGTTGTGTACTGTACTTTGAACAACTTATGTATTTTGTGCTCAAAATAAATGTACGTTGAGTACATGGAAAGTTTTCATTCCAAATCATAGATTTACAGGATTATTGCTTTTGAAATGCTAATTCTCAAAATAGAGCACATAATTCTTACCATCTTATGTTAATGCAGGTAGTATAGCTGAGTGAAACAAAAAGCATATAAAGAGACTTTGATACTTTTAATAGTGCAAGTCTGTTCTGCTAATTTTAGTATGCAAGTCAGCACAAGGGGCATAATGGGCCTGATGGAAGCTTTCCTCAGGTGAGTGAGTTTCACAAGTGAAAATAAGGCGCCTGTTTGCTTAAAATTAGAATCTGTTGCAGGTTTTACAAATTAGAATTTCAGCCTGCATGAATTAATAGGGATATTAATTATTTTACTTGCTTAATTGTAATAATTGATATAAACATGTTTTGTCAGAATTCACAGGCCCATACTAACTGTCCTTAATTTCTTTCCTACAGCAGTACTGCTATATGCCAGTCCTGTCTGCATTCTTAAGGGTGCAGTTCAACACATCCTGTGTAAATTATGGTGAAAAAGTATTCCAAAGGAAAGTCCTATCAAAGCTAGTGTCAGAATGACACTGCCAATTGGGCAATGATCTTCAGTATAGAAAATGTTTAAGAATTTTATTTTTCCTAAATTGTAATGCTATACTGCTTGTATAGCAAATCTGCACATTTTTTTAGAATAGTGTGTCCATGATAAGTCTCATTTTTATATACTTGGGCTTCCGTAAAGTATTTAAAAGTTAAAATAAAAACTCAAGATACACAGAATAAAACATGGTATACAAAAATCTTTTTGCCTGTGAGTATCATCGTGATGGTAAATGTACTGTATTACAATCAACTCCCAATTGTAATTGTACCTTCAGAAGAAGAGAGGGTCAAATAGTATAATTTCATTTTTTTATAATATAAAAAATGAAGCCCTTCTACAATATGACACCTCAAAATAAAGAACTAGAGGATTTTTTTTGTCCAAATTTGTCAAATGTATAAACTGGTCTTTATGCTAAAACATTTTGAATCATTATCTAGGTATACTGTAGTTATTCATAGTCAGATAACAAGTAGGATTTAACAGCTTACACAAGGTAATGTTTTGAATATAAATATCTTTCCAAAGTGTTACTAATGGTAAAGAGATAATTTTCTAGGCTTCTATTCTGCTGCTTGAAGTCAGAACTGCTGATGGACACAAAGGCACGAAAGTGTACGTATTCCGGATTAGCAACCCAGGAACCCATCACTTCTGAAGACTCTTAACTGTGTTGTCATTTTATCATTTTTATCTGCTTTAAAATATTTGTTTTAAACTGCAGTAGTTATGTTTGTGTTCAAACAGGTTAAATTGATCAACAAACTGAATAAACGTAAGATACGTGTAATTTTTAAAAAAATTCAATCAAAAAAGTAAAATTAAGTGATTATGGAATAATATAATATTAGAGCAGGACAATGAAAAAAGTAGATTTTTTTGATTATCCTGTACTTATTGTATTCCTGTCCTGTTGCTGTTCTCTTCTGCAGGAGGGAAGACACCTGATCCTAAAATGAATGCCAGAACATATATGGATGTTATGCGTGAACAGCATTTAACAAAAGAAGAGGTCTGTTATCTTTTTGATCTGAGCTTAATGCTTTATTTGTTTTGTCTTGGATTTTTAAAGGAACGCGGGCCTTAGGCTCCTTTGAAATCCAGTCTTCATGTGTAAATGGTTATTACTTGTTTAAATATCACATTTGTTTGAAAGCTTATCTACTAGGGTTCAAAATAACAGCTAAGATAACCATGGAGGAGGAAAATCTTTTTGTTGTTCCTTTAATACGCACAAAGTAAATTACTTCCTGTTCAGTCAGTTATAGTCAGATTCCCATGTTGATCTTTCATGCAGCATAGACAAGAGAGAGATTTTTAAAAAGTGATTGTAAAACCCCGAAACAATTGCCAGAGGATTCTGATGACAGATATCATATCTGAACGTGCATTTAGTTCATTTAAAAAAAATCTTAAATCACTAGAGAATTCGAGTTGATTGTGTTTCTTTAAATTTGGCCTAAAATTTAAATTTGTTTTTAAAAGAAAAATAAAGTATTTTAGAAGACTTTGAACTGGTTTCCCTATTTGGAATAGATTCCAAATAGGTTTTTAAAGACATTTTTTTGCTGCAGTATTTGAAACCCACGTATTGGGGTGGCTTCTGAGACCTTATCCATTCAGTAGCCTCCCAATACCTTATTCACTCGCTTCCCAAGAACTCAGCTTAACTCCAAACTTGTCTCTGAGGTTTCTTTATTGGCATCTAGTCAAACTACGCTTGAGCTGATCAGGCTCAAGCAAAAGGAGTGGGTACCCGGCATACAACACACCCAGAGTTAGAGCAAACCCTTTCCTTTAAATACGTTTACACATGACATTGTATTTACTATATATTACATCATACATTTTGTGATTAGCTTGGTTACATTGTAGGAACCAGTCCTTGTACAGCATGCTCTGTCCATGTATGACTTACTCTTTACCTCATCTTCATATTCCTGATTTATCTTGTCCATTGTAAATGGTTCTCTGGGTGTTCCCCCTTATCTTAGCTAGTACAGCCTGCTGATCCATTTACCTCTGTAGTCCTGTCTCCCAAGATGTGAGGCCTCATGCATGTCTAACTACTCATGTCAAGCCACGCCTACATTCCACTGCTTTTGTTTTTGTTATTTATATTAGCATTCATTTAATTTGCATCATATTCCTGCCTCTTTGTGGTTTCTTTTTTAAGTTCACTACCCAGCAACTACCCAGTTCCCAAGACTATAGTACTTGTAGTTATTTGAACTACCATTAATATTAGGCTTAAAGTACACGCCACAGGGTGAAAGCTCACCTCACTCATTAGGGCGTAATTCTATATTATAAGTTTGCTCTGCCTTTAGAGCATCTTGCTGTAATTTTAACTTTGCTTTTATTTTAATTACATTATAAAAAACTGGTACAAAATATAACAATTTTTCCATTTATTACCCTAGGAAATTTAGGTGTGAAACAGTACCTAGGCCAATTAAAGTACCATTCTTAGGTCCATACCAGAAATAGTCCTCTTCAGCTGCCATACAATACTTGTTACCACTAGCATAGGCAGTTTTTTCTTTATGAATGTTCCAGCATCTAAACTGTACTGTTCTCCTGGAGTGAATCCACATGCTAGCAACTCTGTCTGTAAGACATTACACCTGCATATGTAAGTATCCCCCTAGATGCAAACAGCAGGATGTCTGGGGCTTTCCAGATCTTTCGTGGCTTGCAACAGTATTTGAGGAAGGAAAACAAACGCCTTCCACCCTGTATGGGTTGCAGTGGTTTCGCATTTAACTTCATGGTATTGGACCCTGGTTAATTTTCTTACCCTGAGTAGCTGGTGTTACCTCTCTTGTCCCACATTTTTAACTTTTCTAGGGTGATAAAAGAGCAAGTTTTCTTGCTTCGTATCACTCACTTAAGGCTGCTTTGACTTTGGATAGCATGTATCCCCCCACATACTTCACACGATATTAGAACACATTGATTCAATGCTATACTTCTTTAAAAGCCATTACAGTAACTTCTCACTTAAAGTCATCCTGGTTAACGTTGTTTTGTTGTTACGTTGCTGATCAATTAGGGAACATGCTCGTTTAAAGTTGTGCAATGCTCCCTTCTCACGTCGTTTGGCAGCCGCCTGCTTTGTCCACTGCTTGCAGGAAGAGCAGCCCGTTGCAGCTAGCTGGTGGGGGCTTGTAACCAGGGTGGACCAGCAGCCCCCCACTCCCCAGCAGGCTATCAATCTGCAGTTCAGCTGTCCCTCCCCCCACTGCCCTGTGCTGCTCCTGCCCTCCGCCTTGGAGCTGCTCCCAGAGACTCCTGCTTGCTGTGCGGGGGGGGGGGGAGGAGGGGGTTAATGTCAGGGTGTCTCCCCTCCTCCCACTCCTGCACCCTGCTTACCCTTTCTCCACATAGAGCAGGGAGGGGACACAGAGAGAGCTTGGGGCAGCAGCTGCTGTCTCAACTTCCTGATCCACTTAAAAAGACAATGCACTTAAGAGTGGGTCAGCTTATTTAAAGAGGCATCTTTCTCTCTCCCACACACAGGGTGTGTGTCTGTCCCCCCCCTTATTTATGTTAATTCTTATGGGGAAATTGGATTCGCTTAACATTGTTTCGCTTAAAGTTGCATTTTTCAGGAACGTAACTACGTTAAGCCAGGGGTTACTGTATAATATTATATATATTATATGCAGTTAACAAAGCTTCATTAATGAATCCTTGGTTTTGCTCATTCAGTGGATGCAGTACTTTTGCTGGTACAGTATCTTCTATTGAAATGCTTGGTCATGTTCCCATACATCTCTCTGTCAGCTGGTTTTTAGATTGCCATACTAATTTCAAACAGTCCAGTTACTGTCCCAATCCTATTAAGTTTCCTTTGGTGTCATTGGCCTCCATCTGGGCAGTCTTCTGCATTCTAAAAGCTCCATTTTTGTCCAGAAAGTCCTTTAAACAGTTTTAAACCATATTCCACCAAATTTTAGGGGGGCACAATCCTTTAGGTAAATGCAGAATGGTAAAATTCAGTAACACTGACACATAAACAAAACATCTTTGTACAACATTTCCTTAATAGGTCTTAACTCTAAATTATTTGCACCTGTTTTCAGTTTAGGATATTTTACTCTTTTATTTTTTTAATTTTTTTTTTTTTTAATTTATTTACAAAACTCCACCATGTGGTTTTTGTTTTTCCTCACTTAGTAACATTTATTTTACACCACAGTTAAACAGAACTTTTGGATAGGATTTCAGTGGTTGGGCTTCACACCTTATATTTACTGATTTTCCTTGGTGCTGGTTTTGTTTCTGCTTTCAAAGTACATGGCCATGTGAAAAAGAAAAGAGCCTACTGTGGCTCCTCTTTGGAGCCCTTGTAGGACTTTAATTAAGTAGTATGTCTTCTTTACTAATTTAACTTGTACTTTTTATTCGCTATAACATTTTTTTAGCTGTATTAATTTAATTATATATTATATTAGTATATATTGAGTATATTAATTTAATATTTATATGAAGTGGAACTGTTTTGTGCTTACAGAGTGTTCGTGTACCCCTATACAAGTCACTTTCTGGTCACTCAGAGACACCTTAAGGTTCATTGTTCATATGCCCGCTTCTCTTATGCCCATTCTTGGAGATGAATTGTCATTTTATTTTATTATTATTTATTTTGCTTCTGCAGTTTTTTAGTTGTTTTACTACTGAAAAAGGGATCAAGGATCTTTTCCCACTATCCTGGTTCTGGCCATCCTATTTTTATTTGCAAATTTATATTTAACATTTATAACCTACTTTAAAAAAAAAAAAAGTTATACTTCATAAAAGCATTGAGACACCTGAAGGGTTAACTAACAAAGTTTTCTACATTTTCAAATACATTGATATCAATTACAAAACAGAATAAAAGTGTACAGTGTTCAGTTTATATTTATTTTTGATTACAAATATTTGCACTGTAAAAAAACAATAAATAGTATTTTTCAGTTCCCCCATTACAAGTACTATAGTGCAATCTCTTTATCATGAAAGTTGAATTTACAAATGTAGAATTACGTAAAAAAAAAAAAAAACCTGCATTCAAAAACTAAACAAAGTTCACTCAGTCTTACTTCTTGTTCAGCCAATCGCTCAGACAAGCAAGTTTGTTTACATTTGCAGGAGATAATGCTGCCCGCTTCTTGTTTACAATGTCATCTGAAAGTGAGAACAGGCATTCACATGGCAATGTTGTAGCCAGCGTCATAAGATATTTACTTGCCAAATGCCCTAAGGATTCATCTGTCCCTTTATGCTTCAGCCATTCCAGGGGACATGCGTCCATGCTGATGGTGGGTTCTGCTCAATAACAATCCAAAGCATTGTGGACCGATGCATGTTCATTTTCATCATCTGAGTCAGATGTCACCAGCAGAAGGTTGATTTCTTTTTCAGTGGTTCGGGTTCTGTAGTTTCCGCATCTGAGTGTTGCTCTCTTACACCTTCTGAAAGCATGCTCCACACCTCGTCCCTCTTAGATTTTGGAAGGCACTTCAGATTCTTAAACTTTGGGTGGAGTGCTGTAGCTATTTTTAGAAATCTCACATTGGTACCTTCTTTGCCTTTTGTCAAATCTGCAGTGAAAATGTTCTTAAAACAAATAACATGCTGGGTCATCATCCAAGACTGCTATAACATGAAATATATGTCAGAATTTGGGTAAAACAGACAAGGAGACATACAATTCTCCCCCAAAGAGTTCAGTCACAAATTTAATTAACACATTATTTTTTAACGAGCATAATCAGCATGGAAGCATGTCCTCTGGAATGGTGGCCGAAGCTTGATGGGGCATATGCATGTTTAGCATATCTGGCATGTAAGTACCTTGCAAAGCCGGCGACAATAGTGCCATGCGAACGCCTGTTCTCACTTTCAGGTGACATTGTAAATAAGAAGCAGGCAGCATTATGTTCCGTACATGTAAACAAACTTGTTTGAGCGATTGGCTGAACAAGAAGTAGGACTGATTGGATTTGTAGGCTCTAAAGTTTTACATTATTTTGTTTTTGAGTGCAGTTACATAACAAAAAAATCTACATTTGTAAATTGCACTTTCACGATAAAGAGATTGCACTACAGTACTTGTATTAGGTGAATTAAAAAATACTATCTTTTATCATTTTTAGAGTGGAAATATTAGTAATAAAATAATATAAATGAGCACTGTACACTTTGTATTCTGTGTTGTAAATGAAATCAATATATTTTAAAATGTAAAAAAAAATCCAAAAATATTTAATAAATTTCACTTGGTATTCTATTGCTTAACAGTGTGATTAAAACTGCAATTAATTTTTTGAGTTAATTGCATGAGTTAACTGCAATTAATTGACAGCCCTAGTTGTTAGTGCTGTTTTCCCTCCTTTATTTTCCTTGTGTGTGTCAGCTATCTGAGGCTTTAATAAGCTGATTGTTGCACTTAATTTTTTTCTTTCTCTGACAGGCAATTTTCAATTTGTTAAAAAAATCTAGTAAATCTGTTGTTTGAGCTAATTAATGCCCCTTGCATTCTTCTTATTTATTTTTCTACACAATAAAACCCAGATCACATCCCCACTAGTATATTCAGAATCAATCAAGCCATATCAAAATCCCTATTTCTTTTTTAGTCATTTTGACTAAATCATGCATAATCCCATTATTCAAATCAGATTGTCACTGATTTGCAGCAGCCAGCACAATTATTTACGCTCATTAATTGGAAGGGCCCATTTCCTTCAGAATAGTTGTGAAATCATCTTGGGGGGAAATTGCATATAGTGGTGCTAGTTGTCACCACCTGACCTCCCATTTGTATAATTTGATTACTAAGGGTTTTCATAGAATCATAGAATATCGGGGTTGGAAGGGACCTCAGGAGGTCATGTAGTCCAACCCCCTGCTCAAAGGAGGACCAATCCCCAGACAGATTTTTGCCCCAAATCCCTAAATGGCCCCCTCAAGGATTGAACTCTCAACCCTGGGTTTAGCAGGCTAATGCTCAAACCACTGAGCTATCTGGGTGTGATTGCATGAGTTATACTGCCATAACTGGGTTTCATTATCAAACCAAGCATTCTCTTCTTTAACCCTTCAACATCCTCTTTAACACTTTCACTGTAACATTTCACAACCCCACCGTTTAATTCCCTCTGAACTCTGCAGTGTTCATTTGTGCAAAAGCTCCTTTTAACTTCTCTTTCTTTTTCCTTAAATCACTTACTTATCTCCCAAAGGGACACATTTCTCAGGCAAATTCTTTTGGTGGCTCTGAACTTACCTTTTGTGGTTTTTTGCTCTTATTTTTTAACTTCATATACTTTGCCTGCAAAAGCTGTACTCACTAAATACAGCCTTTGACAGACAGCTGCTTTTTACTTTGGATTCCTGCAAATAGGTAACAGGCATTGTGTTCTCGACCTTTCAGGAATCTTTTCTATTTAGTTTGTTTCCTTCTCTACAACTTTCATTTATTCTTTATGCTTTATACATTCATTCCTTAAGGTGACACATTTTGTTTTTAAAATTTTAGCCATCAAAAACAATCCTTAAGAAACTGCTGTCTTGATTTGGGCTTTCTTTGTTTTAGGGGGAAAAAACTAGGTATTGATTTTTTCCATGGTTGCCAAAGTGTTCTATTTTTTGAAAATTTCAGTGGCATTCAACAGACCTCTGGTGTGCTCAGCCAAGTATTCATTTTTTATGTACCTCTTTTTTCCTTGCTCTCTGGAATTCCTTTTTCACTTGATCCCACTCTCCCCTTAATACTTCTCTTGAGAGTCCATAGGGTCTGCCCTTAGATTTAACCTACTTCTCCAGTGTGATACTAAGTTCTTCATATTAAACCCTTAATTCCTTCCAATGCCATTTTCCTTAATGCTAGGTTGCGACCCTCACACTAAGGGGTGTATATGTTACCTGCTGCAGACAAATGGATCCGAGTTGCTGCACCAGTAAGTAGTGGTAGCCTCTGAGACCTTATCCACTCAGGAGTATGTTGGGGTGGCTTCTGAGACATTATCTACTCATCCTCCAAGACCTTATCCACTTAGTTCCCAAGAACACAGCTTGACTCAGAGCTCATCACTGAGTTTTCTTTATTGCATACAATTAAACTACACTTGAGTTGAACACGCACAAGCATAGGGGCTGGGTACAGTGCATACCACATATCTGAAGTTACAGAGCAAAACTCTTCCTTTGTATATATTTTTACATTATATTGCATTTACTATACATTGCATTACACGTTTTGAGATAGGCTTGGTTACTTTGTAGGAACCAGTCCCTGTACAGCATACTCTGTCCAGGCACTGTTCATGTATGATTTACTCTAACGTCATCTTACGTTCCCAACTTACCTTATCTGTTGTTATCTTGTCCATTATAAATGTTGTCTGGGTGTATCTTAGGTGGTACAGCCATTCTGATTCCAGCCTACCTCCCTAATCCTGTCTCTTAAGAGATGAAGTCTCATTTATGTCAAACCAGGCCTACAGCATGTTGCAGCACTAAGAACTCTAGTATGAAACCGACATTGATTTTTGGTCAAAGATGAGAAAAATTAAAAAGCGTAAACATTTAAAAGTTGATATTTAAAACTTTATTTTTTAATAACCAAAATAATGGTGCAAATTGCACGCGTGTGTGTGTACACACACACACACGTGGCTTCAATGGAATTATGCTGATTTACCCCACGTGAGGATTTGGGCCATATTTTTTATTTGTCATCTTAATATTTATGTATATACTGATAAGTTAAAATAAAGAGTTCCGTCTGAATTATATATCCAAGTTGTCTAAAGCAATCTTCTTAACATTTAATTAAGATCAGACATATAGCTAACTAAAACCTAAATGAATAGCTTCAAATATTACATGCTGTGATATAATTCATTTAAAAATATTTTTAAAATAATACTTTTCTAAGCACTTGGGTAAAGAAGTTGTTTGGTTGAGGCAAATGTGTAGTAAAGTTTTTAAATGTACATTGTCTTACTAATCACATATTGAAAAGTATTGTGTAGTTAATCACTTTTAAAATAAAATTTGATTTAACTTTCCATTTGTAATACATCTAGAACCTTTTAGAAAGACAGTGGTAAGACACGTTTGGCCTAAAATACTGGTTTTGTAAAAATCTAATATCAATATAGATGTTTCTCTGAAACCTTTAGAAACAATCCAGTGAAAACTTTTTTTAAAGAAATATTCTACTGCAGAATGCTGAACACAAACATAGCAGCTTTATGCTAGTGTAGGGGAACTTGAAATTAAAATTGACCAGAAATTGATTATAAACAGGGTCAAAATTTCATTGTCTAAGCTGAGAAAAATGCAAAAGGAAACAGCATGAAAGTAAATTAGACTTTACTGTCTCTGTTGTAGTAACCTACAATATTACCCTAAAGAAACTTGTTTTGAGAATTTTTTTAACGTGAGTGCCCTTCTAAGGAATAAATTCTCTATTTTTTTAACAGAGGGAAATTAGGCAACAACTAGCAGAAAAAGCTAAAGCTGGGGAACTTAAAGTCGTCAATGGCACCTCCTCCCAGCCACCTTCAAAACGCAAACGGCGTTGGGATCAAACAGCTGACCAGACTCCTGGTACTACTCCTAAAAAACTATCCAGTTGGGATCAAGCAGAGGTAATTATCACTTTATTGGTTCACCTTTGCGTTGTATAAGCTGTTAAAGTTTCCAGCAAGTCTTAAGAGTTCTACAGAAGCTCTTGACTTCTATAGATATCTCACAGACTGCACTTTTATTATACTAAATAGAAATTAAGCACCTACCTTTTATTGTACAAAATAAAATCAAAGGTAGCTGAGGAGTTTTAACAGCTTCTGCTTTTGTCTTGGTTAGACCCCTGGACATACTCCTTCTTTGAGGTGGGATGAAACTCCTGGCCGTGCAAAGGGTAGTGAGACTCCTGGAGCAACCCCAGGCTCAAAAATATGGGATCCTACTCCCAGTCATACACCAGCAGGAGCTGCAACCCCTGGACGGGACACACCTGGTCATGCAACTCCAGGCCATGGAGGTGCAACTTCCAGTGCACGTAAAAATCGATGGGATGAGACCCCCAAAACAGAAAGAGGTATTTCTGAAATTACTAGAATTGATAGAAAGGTCTGGACGGGTAATGGGATAAGAACTTTCCACTTCAGGCTGTCAGTATGAAAGCAAAGTCAGGCCAGAAGTAGGGAAAAAAGTTACTGCTCTCGGACATCAAGTGGCTGATGTATTTTTCAGGTGCTAGTAGGCAGCGTTCTATCACAAAAATGTCACCCCTCATGGTTTTAGTAAAGGAAACTAAGGCTATGCAGTATGCGCACTACATCAGCGTGGCCATGGTGCCATAGCTACGCCACTGTAACCTTGTAGTGTAAATGCAGAAGGGATTTTGGTGTCACAGTAGGAACTGTCTCATGGAGCGACAGCAGCTAGGTTGACAGAAGCATGCTGACAGGACAGAGAAGTTGACATTGTATTGTCTTTTATGGATATATAGAAAATGTTGCTTATACTGTCAATTGGGCATGTTTCATAAGATTTATCCATTTATACCCATTTTTATATATGGAGATATACCTATCTCATAGAACTGGAAGGGACCTTGAAAGGTCATAGAGTCCAGCCCCCTGCCTTCGCTAGCAGGACCAATTTTGCCCCAGATTCCTAAGTGGCCCTCTCAAGGATTGAACTCACAACCCTGGGTTTAGCAGGCCAATGCTCAAATCACTGAGCTATCCCTCCCCCCAATTTGCTTTGACAAATTTTATTTGCCTGTTAGACTATAGAAAAAATCTTCGTCATATGTTAAATTGTTAAAATATTTTAACAAAGCAAGTATTGGAGTGTTTAATTTAATATATAAAATAATCAGTTTCTTTCAAATATGTTGCAATGATATCTAGTACTGATTGCTCAGATGAAACCAAAGAATATAAAAAAGACAGACTCTTTTCGTACCTAAGATTAAATTCTTGTATACATTCATTATACTGGTGGTAGACTTTAATATTAAGGATGAGAGAAGTTTTTGCTTACCTGTTTGGTATCTTTGCTTATCTGATCTACCAGTGATGGAGCTTGATGTTTCTGTTAGTATGTTGTTATGGGCAAGGAGATGAAAGAGTGGAATGGAATAGTGTAAGGAAGATCAGATCTTGATATTGTTGTAATGCTTCCCTTTTAGAATGTTTTGTTTATTTGTTTTCACTTTCAGAAACTTTAGGATTTTGCTTGTAAGATCTGACTTGCAGCCATCATAATCTGAAAAAAATTGGGCTTTTATTTTTATAGATACACCGGGACATGGTAGTGGATGGGCTGAGACTCCTCGAACAGATCGAGGTGGTGATTCAGTTGGTGAAACCCCAACTCCTGGAGCAAGTAAAAGAAAGTCACGTTGGGATGAAACACCTGCTAGCCAAATGGGTGGTAGTACTCCCGTTTTGACACCTGGCAAAACACCAATTGGTACACCAGCCATGAATATGGCAACCCCTACGCCAGGTAAGATTAATCCATTAACTAAGGCTTCTGTTTTCTATCACTTCACATTAAAATGTAAAAATAATGTAGACTTATGTAGGCATCCCTGTTCTGT
This sequence comes from Trachemys scripta elegans, assembly GCF_013100865.1. NCBI lineage: Eukaryota > Metazoa > Chordata > Testudines > Emydidae > Trachemys > Trachemys scripta. Next base: position 54,112,151 of record NC_048308.1, on the reverse strand, counting down.
TTTTTGACTATGGAAGCCCAACTTTGTATTCTAAATGTCTGTAGCAATTTAATTCTGGCAGAGAACACAGAACAGTGTAACCTCAAAGTCTGCTGTGAATGTTTGTTGAATTGATAGTCAAGAATTGCTAAAGAGCTTCTTGAAAGTTCTAACTCAAGCGATTGGAATTCTGAGGCCAGTTCTGTACTCAAGTGCTGAATATCTCTTAATTCCAGACAATGTTAAAGAAGATAAAAATTAAAATCCTTTCTTTTACATAAATGTAGGTCATATAATGAGCATGACTCCTGAACAGCTGCAGGCATGGCGCTGGGAAAGAGAAATAGATGAGAGAAACCGGCCACTATCTGATGAAGAATTGGATGCCATGTTCCCAGAGGGATATAAGGTAGTTGATCTGAATAAATCTAAGCAGTCTGTCAGTATAAATGCTGTAACATACTGGTGATACATTTTCCATTCAGAATATGGATTTTAACAATAAAATAAATGTTATGATTTGAATGTTTCAAACTAACTACAGATGAATTCATGCTAATATTTGTCAGTTTAGTTATTGGTATTTTATAAATATCCATTAGAAGGGAAAAACTTAAGAGGTAAATTAAAGGGAGGGCAGTTTTTCTTCTGCTTCACCTTAGGGAGCTCATGCTGATTTCAGAAGGAGTTCCCTATGTGGAACAGCTGCAGAACTAGAGCCCATGGCGTGGTAAAACAGATCGGCCAGAGATTGAAAACTGTCAGTAAGACAGTATTAACATGCTACATTTAAAAAACACCACCCGCTTATTTTAATATTCATATCAGACACTTCACTTAAAGGCTAATATTTCCTCTCTGCTCATGAGATCTTTACAGTAGTACTTATGCTTGTTAGGACTCCTCTTGACATCATTCCTGTACTTTCAAGTCCAACAGCATGTACACAGTTTCAAATAATTTATTAGATCAGTTATTTAATTTACAACAATACAAAAGTAGACTCTAAAACATATGCCGGAAGACTGTCACAAATCAATAGAATAAACAGTTAACATGACAGATACTTGTATCAGTCGTCTGCATTTTTCTGACTTCTTCCCTTTTCTGAGGCTGTTGACGACTGTCAGGTAATGTTATTTTTAACATTCTGCTTTGCAGTCTGAAAATACTTTTTAGATTTTAGTGTTTAGATGTTTGTATCTTCCTTATTTCAGTGCATTATTTTTATCTTCATTTCACTTCAGGTTCTTCCCCCTCCAGCTGGTTATGTGCCTATTCGTACTCCAGCTCGCAAACTTACAGCAACTCCCACACCATTGGGTGGTATGACTGGATTCCATATGCAAACAGAAGATAGGACCATGAAGAGCGTTAATGACCAACCATCTGGAAATCTTCCATTCCTAAAACCAGATGATATTCAATACTTTGATAAACTATTGGTAAATGAGATTTTATTGATACTGATTTAATGTCTCCTAATATGGGGCTGGAGATGGTAGAAAAACTGTGCATTAATTAATATATTTGTAATTATTTATAGGTTGATGTTGATGAATCAACACTTAGTCCAGAAGAACAGAAAGAAAGAAAAATAATGAAATTGCTCTTGAAAATAAAGAATGGTACACCTCCAATGAGAAAAGTAAGGCATTCTTCTGATGTGGACATACCACTCTCATTTTCAAATACTGTAATTTCCTTCCCATTTATTTTCAGTTTCCCAGTTTCACCTCTTTTTTCCCTAAAACTGCCCATGGGCTTGCTCCAAGCTGCTTCTTAAGGACTTTTATTTCTGTCTGTTATTTTTTCCTTCTCATCTAGCTCTTGCTTTCTCTCTCTCTTGTTTTCCCCTTATTTATACCTCTTAATTTTTGTATTGGTCACAAATGTATTAAATAATTCAGTAAGTATTTGTTTTATAATAATTACATCTATAAAGCATTTTGTGACACATTTATATGAAGGATGTTATATTTATTGTATCTTAAGATCATTGTTCCAAATGCATTTCTGGCAACAGCATGCATAAATCATTTGAAATCAGTAGAATTGCACTTGATTATGGCTTGATTTTGCTCATTACATACAAATGTTGTATTATTTTGGTTTCATTCTGTGTGGTTTAATTCAGAGGGGTTTCTTTTTTTAGGCTGCTTTGCGTCAGATTACCGATAAAGCTCGTGAATTTGGAGCAGGTCCGCTGTTTAATCAGATTCTACCTCTGCTGATGTCACCAACACTTGAAGATCAAGAACGTCACTTGCTTGTCAAAGTTATTGATAGAATCTTATACAAACTGGATGATTTGGTCCGACCATATGTACATAAGGTCTGTTTCAGTGAAATTTACTTGAATATTTAATATTTGTTTTATGAATGCGTTCTCTACTCTATAATAGTTACTTTTCTGTGGCTCAGATTTACAGATGTTTATACATCCGTGCATTTGAATCTTCATTTTTAAAAAAAATATTTACATTATCAGTAGGAGTGCACAGTTAGAGCACAGTTAGAGATAGACTGTCCTCTTTAGACGTTCAGAATTTAATACTAAAATGATTTTATATAGTCATTTACCAGATTTCATTTGCAGAATATCTTTTATAAATTGTATGAATAACACATCAAAATATAAAACTTAAAAGCAAGGCGGTCTGGAGTTAATTGTATATTCATGCGCTGGAAGTGAAAGATTGTGGTGGCTGATCCATGCAATATCGCTGGTGTTGGCATCCTGTCTTAGAGGAGAAAGGTCTAGAAAATCAGTATGTGAATTAATGTTGAATGAGGGGGTAAAGGATTATTAAGGGAGATGATGATGATCTTTTGAATTTAATGAGCGTGGGAACCATTGAATCACCATGTTAACCAACCTTTTCTTAGGGCTAGAACTATTGAAGTGGACAATAATACTTGAGTTGAGAGAGATTAATTAATTAATATAATTTGAAGTGTTAATTTGTTCATTTGTTACTCTTTTCAGATTCTTGTGGTCATTGAACCACTGCTGATTGATGAAGACTACTACGCGAGAGTGGAAGGCAGAGAAATTATATCAAACTTGGCTAAGGTAATAACACTGCAGTGTCCTTCCTTTTTGTACTGAATATGATAGTGTTATAACTAAAATGTAACTGTAACTATTTGACCTAGAGTATTCTGCTTTTTAGTATTGAAAAAGTAATGGTTATATGTGATAAGAAACTTACAAACCAGCAAAAAAGTTAAAAGTTCATCATTCCTGTACGCAAGTATATATGTTTTATTTTTTGTCTTTCAGGCTGCTGGTTTGGCTACAATGATCTCCACCATGCGACCTGATATTGATAACATGGATGAGTATGTCCGAAATACAACAGCTCGAGCCTTTGCTGTTGTTGCCTCTGCTTTAGGCATTCCTTCTCTGTTGCCCTTCTTGAAAGCTGTATGTAAGAGCAAAAAATCCTGGCAAGCTAGGCACACTGGCATCAAGATTGTACAGCAAATTGCTATTCTTATGGGCTGTGCTATCTTGCCTCATCTCAGAAGTTTGGTTGAAATCATTGAACATGGTACGTTCTGTTTTTGTTAAATGTTTTCTCTAGTTTGTACATAAGGCTGTTGGTTAAATTAAAGACTCAAATTCTTGAATGTCAGGCCTAGACTTTGTAATTCTAATAGAGACTATATCAGAGTATTCGTCTTTCCTTTTTATAGTTTTTGTCAAGATTTTGGTCTCTAGGCTGGTTTAAATAACTGTAATAAACCTTTATATGTGAGTCGTTATGGCTATAAAGCACGGAAGACAATAACTTGAAAATAACTAGTACTTCTAATTTCTTTTGGACTATTAATCCTTTAGTTCTTATGTAGTATATTTCTTGCTCTTTGGACCATGTTTTGACTAGTAGATGACAAGAATACTGTTTTGATTCTTTATAACTGCATATTATCCTGCGTTCTCCATCTCTCAACAAGTCTTGTATAATTTAAAGTATTCTCTGTATTAATGGTTAAATTACGGAGAACCCTTGGAATTCAATGAGCAAAGTGCGAGCCAATTCTAATTGAAGAAGTTTGTTTATTGATACAATAACATCCACATGTATCGAGTTCACACTACAGCACTTGAGATGACTTGTATTGTAATTGCTTGTTTTAGTGAAACATCTGCTGGTCAGTTTTAACCACTGTATTATGGAGCTCTTGGGACTTCATGTTGAGAAGATCTGGAATTCTAGGGACTGAAATGTTTTAAAATCCACAATAGAGGCACTTCATAGATTGTAAACAATCCATTTACTTTTTCTGAAATGTTTTAAAAAATCAACTTCTGCAGTGTTAGAGCACAGCCTGATGTAGTTGGGTGTTTTGTTTCAATTCTGTTTTCTCCAAGTATTACAAAATAGCATGAGGTTTTTCATCTGGATTTCCCCTGCCCATGACTTCTCTACAATGATTCCTTTTTGTTAAATAGCTGCCCACTATCTTTCCTGAAGAGGCCTGAATCTTAAGAGACATTTGAAGCTGAAACTCCTCATTGTTTTTGATTTTTAGAAGTTTAGCGCAAACAGTTCTCTGTGTAAACAAGACTTTTTAATTCCAAAATAGATATTGAAGGTTTGTGCCAGGAAATGCTGAGCATAAGATGGAAAGAAAAAGTGGGGAGCGTGCTTTTACGCTTTAACAAAAGAAGAAATTTCCCCCTCTTTCCTGTCCTCTTGCCCACATTCCCCTGTTTTTCCACAGTAATTCAAGCTCCGTGGAATGGTGTAAGAAGCACTTACTGAATATAACTTGTTTTCCAGGTCTGGTGGATGAGCAGCAGAAAGTGCGCACGATCAGTGCTTTGGCGATTGCTGCTTTGGCTGAGGCAGCTACTCCTTATGGTATTGAATCATTTGACTCCGTTCTAAAGCCCTTGTGGAAGGGCATACGTCAGCACAGAGGAAAGGTATCTGTTTCTTCTCATCTCTGTATTTTGAATGTAAACTGCTGTATACGTTTTAATACCCATGACAAATATATTATGTATTAAAATAGGGTCTGGCTGCCTTCTTGAAAGCTATTGGGTACCTTATCCCTCTTATGGACGCTGAGTATGCCAACTACTATACCAGAGAAGTAATGCTAATCCTTATCCGAGAGTTCCAGTCTCCTGATGAAGAAATGAAAAAAATTGTGTTAAAGGTATGTCAAAATCACTTAAACACTGTCAGTGTAATGTTTAAAGTAAACTTGATATTACTTGTGATTTGGATCAATAAAAAAATCTGTCATAATAACCATTCTTCTAAAAAAAAAATGGTCTACAGCATTAAAACTTGTATTTTTATTCCCTGCTAGGTAGTAAAGCAGTGTTGTGGTACAGATGGCGTTGAAGCAAACTACATTAAAACAGAGATTCTGCCGCCGTTTTTCAAACACTTTTGGCAGCACAGAATGGCACTGGACAGACGAAATTACAGACAGGTATAGTTTAGTTTGGAAAAGATTTTAAACTGCTTTGAATTAAATTTATAAAATGGTGTATATAGAGAGATGTTTGATGATGGTGAATTTATTTTTGACTTTTTCAATGCACCTTGAGATGGCGTTCACTTTGGGCAGAGAGACATCGTGAGATGTGGATAGATGATTAAAAGGCTCAGCATTCTTAAATGGGATACAAAACATTTTGTGTCTAGTTTACCGGTTTGAATACCAGTCAGTTGGTAGTGCAAAAGTAATTACCATCTGATGGCTTATTTGTGCTATGTAAAATGACTGGTTGGCTTCGGTTTCTAATTGATAGGTGTCCCCATCACAAAAGTGTTACCGGTATTAGCTCAAATAAACACCCAAGTTGATAGTCTCAGAGAGGACTTAAATGCTCCACTTTCCATCCACTCTAGTATTGGTCCTTCCAGTTGAGAGAGATTAACACTGCAATATGTTTTAAATCATTTTCAGTCCATCCTAACAGGAAACAAACTCTGGAAATTCACCCTATCACTGTGAATGACACAAACTCCCATTTAAAAAAAAAATGTTTTTAACTATGCGGGCAATACATCCACCTCTCACATTAGTTAAAAAACAGCATGTTTTGTAATTTTTAATTGTCCATGCAGGGAAAACTCCCCCACTCCCTAACTTGAAGGCAAAGAACAGCCAAGTGGATTAGTCCATTTGCAATAATTTTTCTCAGGATATAGACAAGAATGTGAGATTCTGGAAATTTTTCTGCTTACCCACAACCTTAAAAATGGCTTCCTGTAACTTGGTTGTTGCCTGAGAAGGGTTATTCTGTTCTTGAGAGTAAATGATATCTGCATGATGCCCTTTCTCTTCTTGTACCAGGCAAAGGATTTCACAGGTCATCTTAGAGGTTTTAGGAAGTCTTTGTAAACTATCGCTCTCTGATTATTTTGCCCAAAGCTATATTTTTATGTTTCAGTTGGTTGATACCACAGTGGAGCTGGCAAACAAAGTCGGAGCAGCAGAAATTATTTCCAGGATTGTGGATGATCTGAAAGATGAGGCTGAACAGTACAGAAAAATGGTTATGGAAACAATTGAAAAAATAATGGGGAACCTGGGTGCAGCAGACATTGACCATAAACTAGAAGAACAACTTATTGATGGTATCCTGTATGCCTTCCAGGAACAGACCACAGAGGTATTGTTAGAAGATGCTCTTAGCAGTTAACTTATTTAATTTAATCTGTTTACACTGTTCTGGAAAAATTAGTACACCAGACCCTCGCTAGAACGCGCATCTATATAGCGCAAATTTGCATATAACGTGGTCGCGGCCATGGCTCCCAAATTTAATTACTTTAATTGTAGTTCATTTTAACGCATTCCCCGTGTTAATGCGGTACCGCGCATGGATCCCAAATCCCGCATTCTAGCGAGGGTCCAGTGTATTTACACTTGAAATCCAAACAAGAATTATGTGGGTTTTTTAATTGGAACAAAGAGCACTGAAATTTGTAAGGCAGTTCTGGAATATTGAAGTGGCATATATTATAAAGGTTGTAGGTACAAAAGGAGTTCAGTAGTAAATGGACAGTTGATATAAGAGAGACAAAGTGGGCAATGTAATACCTTTTATTGGAACAACTTGTGTTTGTGAGAGAGACAAGCTTTTGAGCTTACATAGAGCTGCTCTTCTGTGTAAGCTCAAAAGCTTGTCTGTCTCAGCAAAAGAAGTTGGTCTAATAAAAGATATTAGCTCTCCCACCTTGTGTCTCTAATATTCTTGGACCAATATGGCTACAATAACACTGCATGCAATTAGTGATGTAGTTGATCTTACTTTTCTAACCCGTTGTTGTTGTTGTTGTTCAGGACTCTGTGATGTTGAATGGCTTTGGCACAGTTGTTAATGCTCTTGGCAAACGAGTTAAACCATACTTGCCCCAGATCTGTGGTACAGTTTTATGGCGTTTGAACAACAAATCAGCCAAAGTTAGGCAGCAGGCTGCTGACCTGATCTCACGTACTGCAGTTGTCATGAAGACTTGTCAAGAGGTATTTATTTCTCCCATTCCTCTTTTCCATAGAAAGTCATTTTTAAATTAAAGAAAAGTGAGAGAATTTTTGCTAACTTTTACATCTTGTTACTTGGTTCTAGGAAAAACTGATGGGACACTTGGGTGTTGTCCTGTATGAGTATCTGGGTGAGGAATACCCTGAAGTATTAGGCAGTATACTTGGAGCACTTAAAGCCATTGTGAATGTTATAGGTATGTGGGGGTTTTTTGTGCCAGAGGCAAGTAAGGAAATGGGTGAGTGGGGCAGGGGTGGGGAGAGTTTAAGAGAATCTGAGACTTAATAAGGTGTCATTCTGTTGAACAGGTATGCACAAGATGACGCCACCAATTAAAGACCTGCTGCCAAGACTCACACCTATCTTGAAAAACAGACATGAGAAAGTACAGGAGAATTGTATCGACCTAGTTGGGCGTATTGCTGACAGGTGAGGAGTTGTGGTATACTTCTGAAATGCTGTGACATGTTAATTGCTTACATAGCAGGTCACAACATTTACCCACTTTTAATGTTTGATAATTTAGTTATCAGGTTTGGGATCTGGATTTTATAAATCTTTGGGGCTATTGGAGTTTCTTAAGCTTTATTACAAAGATTGTTCATATTAACAGTTCTTCATGATTAGTAAAATGAAATATGTAGATACAAAGTATGATCGATCAAGTATGCATTTGCAGTCTTGTATACTATTTAAATGATATTATTTGCTACTGTTAGTCTTTCATTGGTTTGCCAGTTTACATAGATTTGATGCAGATCATAGAATGAAGCTTAATTCTATATGTGGGTTTGGGTACTCTTTTATAAAAAAAAAAAAAAAATTCACATAGCCATCCAATTAACTGTTTAAAAAGAGAAAAGGTGAGCCTATGTTCCTGTGTTAGTAGCATAGGTGTACATCTTGTAATCTGTTTTTTGCTTAAAAAAGGAATGATTTCACTAAAATACCTGCATTTCCTTTCTTATCCAGGGGTGCAGAATATGTTTCTGCAAGGGAATGGATGAGGATCTGTTTTGAACTGCTGGAGTTGTTAAAAGCTCACAAGAAAGCTATCCGACGAGCCACAGTGAACACTTTTGGTTATATTGCAAAAGCTATTGGGTAAGTATGTTGCCTTGATACTGAACAGCATGTGTAGGCCTTTTCTTTAGAATGGTGGTGATTGTGGGTCTTGTTGAAAAAATAACATTGAATTTCTTTTGGACTTAAAATTTCAGCCAAATTGTTTAAAATATTTTTTTTTGTACTTCGTTTTATTCACTTTATAGAAGGTAAACTACAGTCAGTTATGCTTCAGTAACATATGCTGTTTTAATGGACATGGGGCTGGTCTACATTAGTGTTAAGTACATCGCTCAGGGCTATGTAAAATTTCACGCCCTATGTGATTGATTAAGCCGATTTAAGCCCCAGTCTAGACACCGCTAAGTTGATGGTATAATTTTTCCATTAACCTACCTATCACCTCTCCACCCCCTTACATCGCTGTATTAAGTGTCTACACTACAGCGCTAAAGCAGCACTGCAGCTCTGCCACCATAGAGAGAATTTTTGCACTATGTAGGGTTTCTAGTGTAGCTTTTAGGGCAGACATGATTAAAATACGTTTTTATGTTGGTTGAAAGATAAAGTTAAGTTGTAGCCATCTTATTCCAGTGCTTGTACTAGAATGGTTATAATTTTATAAGTTTATATGTTTTTCTGATTGAGAAATTGGAGGAAATGGTACAGTCAGGTGTTTCCTGGGTCCTTTCATACAATCTTGCTCTTGAGATTGTGGTTCCACAAGTCTCTTCCATTAGTGTTTTCTGTAATAAAGAACTTCAGCAAAGAAATTGTTTTTGCTGTTAATTTGTATTCCCAATTTATAGTCTTGGCACAGACTGTAGATTGAAGCTTAATTCTGTATAAATAGTCTACATATTTTTAGCAAATGGTCAGCCATCCAAATAAGCAATCTATTGAAAACAGATACCTTGTATCTAGAAGCCCTAAGATTGGGACCACATCATACAAGCACTGTACACCCTAATCCAGCTAACACTTAGCATGTGTGTAATTTTGTGCAAGAGCATAAATGTTTGCAGGATCAGGGCTATAGTAACAGAAAATTCTTACTCCAAAGAGTGGAGGTAGCTAATTTGAGGCAAGATACAACAACTGAGTTCCAAGTGGTGAAGGATGGATGAGGGTCATGAAAAGATCACACGTACTTACGTTAGCTATTGCAAAACTCACTGCCTTCTGCTAGTTCCAAATCAGCTGTCTCTCACTGAGATACAATCTATTATTGACTGACTGATTTCTGACATTAAAAGTAACTTAGTACATATTTACAGTTTTTCACTGACAAACTTCTGCATTTTGTCTCTTCCAGACCCCATGATGTGTTGGCTACACTGCTAAATAACCTGAAAGTACAGGAAAGACAGAACAGAGTATGTACTACAGTAGCAATTGCTATTGTAGCTGAAACATGCTCACCTTTCACAGTACTGCCTGCTCTGATGAATGAATACAGAGTTCCAGAACTGAATGTCCAGAATGGTGTATTAAAATCTCTTTCTTTTCTGTTTGAATACATTGGAGAGATGGGAAAAGATTACATTTATGCTGTTACACCATTGCTTGAAGATGCTTTAATGGACAGGTTAGTAATTTATTGCTTAGGATACTTGTAGTCACATTCAGGATCTCCTTGTTACATTAAACACACTTCCATCCCATGCCTGGTTCCTCAACAGCAGAAGAATGTACATGTAGATAATTGCTTCATCAAAAACGTTAATAGAATAACATATATTTTAGCTTGATGTAATTCAAGCCAACTTTCTCTGTGTTCCAAACAACTATACATTCCTTTTTTGAAGATTAAAAGTTTGCAAAATGAGATCATTACAGAATGATTGACCCAGGATTTACCATATTAGGACTACTTTTAATCAGTTATTTTTCTAGGCTATTGAGCAGCATTAAATGATAGTAATTTCTCCTATGAAACTGTTAGATAATTTTTTATTAGCTGATTTGAAGTGTAATTTCTCTGCCCCATGCTGTTTGCAGGGAAGAACAGACGAGTATCATCAGAACTTTTTAACATTCTTTGTGTCAGAAAAGCATTATTATTAGGGCCCTACCAAATTCATGGTCCATTTTGGTCAAGTTCAGGTCATAGAATTTTAAAAATAGTAAATTTCATTATTTCAGATTTAAATAGCTGAAATTTCACATTGTTGTGATTGTAGGAGTCCTGACGCAAAAAGGAGTTGTGTGTGGTGGGGTCACAAGGTTATTGTAGGGGTGTTGCGGTACTGCTACCCTTAATTCTGCACTGCTGCTGGTGGCAGCGCTGTCTTCAGAGCTGGACTTCCGGCCAGCAGCCGCCACTCTCCAGCTGCCCAGCTCTGAAGGCAGCACCGAAGTGAGTGTGGCAATACCGCAACCCCCCTAAAGTAAACTTGTGACCTCCCTGCAACTCCCTTTTGGGTCAAGACCCCCAATTTTAGAAACACTGGCTGGTCTCCTCCATGCAATCTCTATAGTACAGGGTTAAAAGCACACACGGCCAAATTTCATGGGGGGACACCAGATTTCACAGTCCGTGATGTATTTTTCATGGTATTTGGTAGGGCCCTAATTATTATGATTTCCAACAGAAAGTTTTATTTGCAAGTGAACTTGTTAAATAAACAGGTTATGTTTTCTTTGCAGAGACCTTGTACACAGACAAACAGCCAGTGCTGTGGTGCAGCATATGTCTCTTGGAGTATACGGATTTGGCTGTGAGGATTCTCTGAATCACTTGTTAAATTATGTGTGGCCCAATGTGTTTGAGACATCTCCTCACGTCATTCAGGCAGTTATGGGTGCACTGGAGGGCCTAAGAGTTGCCATTGGACCGTGTAGAATGCTGCAATATTGTTTACAGGTATGCTTACTTACGTTGGGGTGGCAGGGAAAATAATTTGTCAAACCTTGATACTCAACAAGGAGGAAACACCTGTAAAGCAGAAATCCCAAAAGTGTGTTAAGGATGATAATTGACATCAGCTTCAGTATTTGCAGTGTAATGTTGCCTTACGCCCCAGAAGTGGGAGAGTAATAGTATTACTTTGTGATTCAAACTATAATTGAAATACTGTATTCAGTTCTGCACACTCTGTTTACATATTTCTGGTGACAATATTTAGGGAGTTTAGAGAAGTGAAATGAAAGTAATCATGGGGCTGCAGAAAACACGTAGGGAATGAAAGATGAGGTTGATGATGGGAAAAATGAGTTTGACTAACTTGTAAGGGTATAACTATCTGCAGATGCTTGAAGGTAAATACAAAGGACTGAGAGGAACAATGGTGGTGTAAGAGAAAATAATGGATGAAATTAAATTGAATTTAGGTTAAATATCAGGAAACAAGCTGATAGTGATTAGTGTTAGTGCGTAGAATGGTCTGCTCATCTTTCAAGACCATTAAAACTAGATAGCTCAAAGCACTGGAAAACTAGACTGTAAGATAGGAAATATTCTCTCAGCACTGGGTTTGAATATTGTTTATTAGTGAACATTTATATTATGGTAGCATCCAAAGGCCCCATTGCTATACTGTCATAGGCAATAGATGCTTCTTGTCCTGTGAGCTTTGCAGTCTAATAGACAAAACAGACAAAAGGCAGGGGAGTGAGGATATAACGCACAGGGAAATGAATACAGTGAGGAACTGACTCTGCTTCTTTAGTGCATGTCTGGTGTTTTGTTTTGCTCTTTAAGATGGTAGGGTGAGGAGTGAGTAGGAATAAGGGAGTAGGAAAAGGAAAGAAAGGGCAGGGGGACATCTGCCGTTTCTGTTTTGTATTCTTAATTTGTATTTTCCTCACTGAAACTACTAAGCAATAGATTAATATTTCCCTAGAGCCTTAAAATTCTACCTGTCCTGAAGGGAAGGGGATGATGATAATAAAAACTTAACTCTTGTGTTCCATGTGTTCATCTCTGTGCTGTACAAAGGAGAAACTGAGTAGCATTATCCCCACTTAACAACTTGAGGAAACTGAGGCACAGAGAGGTGATGTGACTTCCTCTGGGACACAGCAAGTTAGCACAGCCAGGAATAGAACTTGTGTCTCCTGCTGACGTCCAGTTCAGTGCTATATATACTGGAGTTTGGGCTCTTCGCCTTTCTAAAGAGAGCAAAACAACCCAGAAACTCATACAGTGGAGAGTACATACATCTGAAGAACAGATGAGACTTAAAGGGTGCAGAACTCTAAAATTTGAATATTTCCTTTCTATACGAAGTAATGACAAATCATTGTTTCTTCATTAGAAAGTTAAACAAGAATAGCAGTAACAGGAGAGAGTTCAGTGTGTTTTCTCAGCTCAGACTTTTAGTTGGCATTTATTTTAATATCTAAACTCCATTAAAAATAATTGCTTAAGGGGTTTTTTGGTTTTATTTTTACTATTATGCATAACTCACATACCAAGTGTGTAATGTACATTGCTTGTTAATTTTATATTTTGTTTTATTTTCCTAGGGTTTGTTTCACCCTGCCAGGAAAGTCAGAGATGTGTATTGGAAGATTTATAATTCAATCTATATTGGCTCACAAGATGCCCTGATAGCACATTATCCAAGAATCTACAATGATGAAAAGAACACCTACATTCGTTATGAACTTGACTACATCTTATAATCTTATTGTTCAGTCGTTTGTGTTTAATGCACAGCTGTTCCACACTTAAACTTGCTTCAAATTTGGCGATGTAAAATTTTAAAACGTTGCAGATCAGTATTGAGCTGGTCAGAGGAGGAGCTAGAAATCCATTAGCATGATTTTTAAATAATCTGTCCTTTTTTTTATGTTAAACAGTTAAAGCCAGTAGTGACCAAGAACACAGTGTGATTACACAATGTACTGGAGGGATTTCATTTTGGATTCATCTTTATGAAGATTTAGATTTCATTCCTTGTGTTTAAAGGGGATGTTTATTTGAGAAATAAACATTTGTGTATAAAATACTAATTTGTGTGTGTGTTTTTGGACAGAGAGGCTTGTGAAACGAATCTCTTTGATAGATTGTTATGCATTTGTTTATGTAAAAAAGGTGGCGTACATTTTAACCCTCATTTTGTTATCCCCTAGTTTTGAATAAATAAGAAAAATGTATAAACTGTAGTTCATGTGTGTATCTTTTATAATGGGATAATGAAAATGTACTGTAGCTGGTTGCCATAGTTTTCACATTCTCTTTGCATGGAAACTATGGCTTTTAGTTACTGCTTGCTGTCAGATTGCTTCAGTCAAAATTTCATGGCTGTGAAGATTAATTGTGTTGTCATTGTAATAAAAAAAAAGCTGTTTCTAGATGGTCTAAGTAAAAATGCGTTGTCAGTTGAATGTGAACGTGAATCTGTTTCATAGCCTTTTAATCTGTGTATCTGCTCAGGATGAAAGTGACCAATGTAGTGCTTAGATCTGATTTAGGCCAATTGGATATTTGTCAGAAAAACAATGCTTGTAGTACCTGACTTTGAGGCAGCTGCTGGGAGTGCTGAACAAATGGACAGGAATTATTGGAATCACTTTGTCCTTCCCAGCTGTCAGTTATAGGGGAGGGTAGAAGAAACAACTTCCCTTCTTCCTGTTCACCTCCAATTATACATAATCCAGCAATAAAAAAATAAGTGGAGAAAGGACATATTGTAAAATGGAGACATGGAAAACCACACAAAACATGGGATGATGTCCTGACATTGCCATGTAAGGTTACTGTTGTGATGATGTCATTGCATGTTAATGAAATACTTGAATGAAAACAGGAATGGTGAGATATCAATGGCATTATTTTGTGAGTGATTGATAAGGTTGCATTCTCCCTTCATATTTGAATTCTAATGTTCTAGCTAATTTCTTTCTGCTATTTGTATCAATGCACAACATACTTTTTCCTATTTAGCATATAAGCAACTATTGTTTATCCTAACTTTCAAGGCCACTTAATATGTCATCTGAATTGTCATTTTGTTTTTTAAACTACTTGTGTGTGAGAAATTTGCAACCCTATTTCTGAGGCAGATCATTACTTGTTACTTTTTCTGACAATATTGATTTTTGTTGGGAACTTAAAATATGACCATAATAATTCTACTTGCACTAAACAGTCTGTCGCTATGGAATTTATTGCATGACAACAGCTGAGATGGTGGCTTTATAGTTCAGGAGCTCTTTTCCTCACAGAACAACAAGCAGCATTTTTATATAGTATCATTTGAACTTGTTTCTAGATTTTCTTGTTCAGCAATGCTTTCTTTGCATCTCTATAGGGCCTCTCACTTTGATTTCAAAGCATTATACAAATACGATAATGCAATTAGTCTTTCAAGAGCCCTGTAAAGTCGGTCAGTGTAAGTCTCCCTTTGACTGGGGAGGGAGAAGGTGGAACCTAACTGCAGTGAGGTTAAGAAATTTGCCCAACATGTCTCTGGCAGAACAGAATAGAAAGCAGGACTCCTGACTCCCAGTCCTGTGTGTTAACTAAACCATGTTTTCTAAGCTATTAATATGACAAGTAAACACATGAGATTATTCAGCGGGAAATAAAAGCTAGCAGTTAACTATTAATTTAAATGCTCTTTGAGGGGGAAAAACTCCTTCATATAATCTGTCACCACCCTCAAACACCTCCCCCCAAAAAGGGGGCGGGAAAGGAGAGAGAGATCCTACTTGATACAGTAAAAGTATAAAAATTGCGCTGTGCTATTTTATCTTTCTGCTTTATCTCCAGCAGCAGTTGACAAAAATATATATATTTTAACAATAAAATTGAAAGGAAATTTTTCATGCCAAATACCGGTAAAACAAGTTTGCTTGTTACTCCTCAATAGTCCACTTGCACTACCTTGATTTCTCCCAACTCTCTCACCACAATATTGCCTTATCCGATAAAGTCCAACTCTTATTTGGTTTGGCATTTTTGGAAGTCAAAAACTGCACTTTGGGAATGTTATTACATGCTTTGATAGTTGCAGCCACATTTGTGTAGTAAAAGCACTTCATGGGTCCATTGTATCTAGGACAACTTGATGACTCTTCCATCACTGTCCTGTTGGATGAGGGCAGAGAGTTATCATGGAATCATTGGACGGGAAGGGACCTCAAGAGGTCATGGAGTCCAGTCCCCTGCACTCATGGCAAGACTATATTATCTACACCAGTGGTCTCTAAAGTGGGGTGCGCAAGAGGATCCTTGGGGGTCGCGGCAGGAGGAGCGCTTTTTTTTTCTTCAGCGCGGCAAGGGGTGCGTGCTCAAAAATTTTTTACTGATGGGGTGCGCGATCAAAAAAGTTTGGAGACCACTGATCTAGACCATCTGTGACAGGTGTTGGTCTAACCTGCTCTTAACTTCCAGTGATGGAGATTCCACCACCTCCCTAGGAAATGTATTACAGTACTTAACTACCTTGACAGAAAGTTTTTCCTAATGTCTAACCTAAACCACCCTTGCTGCAATTTAAGCCCATTGCTTCTTGTCCTATCCTCAGAGATTGAGAACAATTTTTCTCCCTCCTTATAACAACCTTTTATGTACTTGAAAACTTATCAGGTTCCCTCTGTCTTCTCCAGACTAAACTAACCTAATTTTTTCAATCTTCCCTCATAGGTCATGTTTTCTAGATCTTTAATCATTTTTGTTGCTCTTTTCTGGACTTTCTCCAGTTTGTCCACATTTTTCCTGAAACAGGCGCCCAGAACTGGACAGAATACTCCAGTTGAAGCCTAATCAGCGCTGAGTAGAGCGGAAGAATTCTTGTGTGTTGCTTATAACACTCCTGCTAATACATCCCAGAAGGATGTTTGCTTATAATTTTTTAATATTTTTTTTTTTTTGCAAGAGTGTTACACTGTTAACTCATATTTAGCTTGTGATCCACTATGTCCTCCAGATCCCTTTTCCGCAGTACTCCTTCCTAAGCAGTCACTTCCCATTTTGTATTTATGTAACTGATTGTTCCTAAGTGGAGTATTTTGCATTTGTCATTAAATTTCATGCCATTTCTCTAGTTTGTCCAGATAATTTTAAATTTTAATTAGGGCTGTTGATTAATCGCATTTAACTCATGAGATTAACTAAATAAAAATTAATCGTGATTTAATCACAGTTTTAATCACACTGTTAAACAATAGAATATCAATAGAAATTTATTAAATATTTTTGGATGTTTTTCTACATTTTCAAATATATTGATTTCAATATATTGATTTCAATTACAACACAGAATACAAAGTGTTGTATTATATTTTTATTAAATATTTGCACTGTAAAAATGATGAACAAAAGAAATAGTATTTTTCAATTCACCTCATACAAGTATTGTAGTGCAATGTCTTTATCATGAAAGTGCAACTTACATGTTTTTTTTGTTACATAACTGACTCAAAAACAAAACAATGTAAAACTTTAGACCCTACATGTCCACTCAGTCCTACTTCTACCAATCATTAAGACAAGCAAGTTTGTTTACATTTACGGGAGATAATGCTGCCGGCTTATTTATAATGAAATTGAGAACAGGAATTCACATGGCACTTTGTAGCCTGCATTGCAAGGTATTTACGTGCCAGATATGCTAAACATTCATATGCCCTTTCATGCTTCGGCCACCATTCCAGAGGACATGCTGATGATGCTCATTAAAAAAAAAAGTTAATTAAATTTTGCTGCACTCCTTGGGGGAGAATTGTATGTCTCCTACTCTGTTTTACCTGCATTCTGCCATGTATTTCATGTTATAGTAGTCTCAGATGATGACCCACCACATGTTCGTTTTAAGAACACTCTCACTGCAGACTTGACAAAATGCAAAGAAGGTACCAATGTGAGATTTCTAAAGATAGCTACAGCACTCGACCCAAGGTTTAAGAATCTGAAGTGCCTTCTAAAATCTGAGGGACGAGGTGTGGAGCATGCTTTCAGAAATCTTAAAAGAGCAACACACTGATGCAGAAACTACAGAACCTGAACTACCGGAAGAAAAAAATCAACCCTCCGCTGGTGGCATCTGACTCAGCTGATGAAAGTGAACATGGGTTGGTCTGTACTGCTTGGATTGTTATTGAGCAGAACCCATCATCAGCAATGGATGCATGTCCTCTGGAATGATGGTTGAAGCATGACGGGACAGATGAATCTTTAGCGCATCTGGCACGTAAATATCTTGCAATGCTGGCTACAACAGTGCCATGCGAACGCCTGTTTTCACTTTCAGATGACATTGTAAACAAGAAGTGGGCAGCATTATCTCCTGCAAATTGTAACCAACCTTGTTTGTCTGAGTGATTGGCTGACCAGTCAGTGGACTTGTAGGCTCTAAAGTTTTATATTGTTTTATTTTTGAATGCAAGTTTTTTACATATTCTACATTTGTAAGTTAAACTTTCATGATAAAGAGATTGCATTACAGTACTTGTATTAGGTGAATTGAAAAATACTATTACTTTTGTTTTTTACAGTGCAAATACTTGTAATCAAAAATAAATATAAAGTGCGCACTGTTGACTTTGTATTGTGTGTTGTAATTGAAATCAATATATTTTAAAATGTAGAAATCACCCACAAATATTTAAATAAATGGTATTCTATTACAAGTTTAACAGTGCAACTAATCACAATTATTTTCTTAATCGCTTGCCAGCCCTAATTTTAATCCTATCCTCCAAAGCACTTGCAACCCCTCCCAGTTTTGTATCATCTGCAAACTTTATAATTGTCCTCTCTATGCCATTATCTAAATCATTGATGAAGATATTGAACAGAACCAGACCCAGAACTGATCCCTGCGGGACCCCACTCAATATGCTCTTCCAGCTTGAGTGTGAACCACTGATAACTACTCTCTGGGAATGGTTTTCCAACCAATTATGCACCCTTTTTAGTAGTTCCATCTAGATTGTATTTCCCTAAAACAAATATCCAGTCTGAGACAAATTGCAATGTAGCAAATAAACAAAAAAAAAACACTGCTCCAGAAGTACAATTGCCTACTCTTGAGCACAAAATTGACATGAGTTGTAAAACAAAATTTTATGAATAAAGTTCCTTTAATTGTAATTTAATTTGTCTCTATTTTTAGCATCTGATGCCAAATTCTGTCCTCATCTGTACCATTGCCACTAATGTCATTTGGGTTGCAAAGGTAAGTAAAAACTGAATGTGTGGGTTTGAGTGTGAAAATATATTTGCAAAGGCTGAGGATAAGTTTGTATTTGATGCCTGAAAAATTATAATTGTCAATAAGGTGTTGCAATGCAAAAGAAACAGTTGATTGTGACAAGTAGTGAGAGCAATATATAAATATATTGGGTAGCATGCAATAATATCCGTCTGTAATTTTGCAAACCAAACTGATTTAATCCTAAATTCAGCAGTAAAATTAATTTGATGGCAACAGTTCCACTTTCCTGAAATCTGAGGGGTTTTTTAAATTATTTTCATCTTAGTAAGAAAAATAGTTTAAAGGCACATGTAATGTCAAATGAACTTTCACATTCTTCTTCGAGTGCTTGCTCATATCCATTCCATTAGGTGTGCGCGCGCCGCGTGCACGATCGTCGGAAGATTTTCTACCCTAGCAACACCGGCGGGTCGGCTGTGGAGCCCCCTAGAGTGGCGCCTTCATGGCGCTGAATATATACCCCAGCCGACCCGGCGCCCCCTCAGTTCCTTCTTACCGCCCCTGACGGTCGTTGGAACTGTGGAGCGCGGCGTAGCTGTTCTCCACTCTCCCTAGCTTACTTGATCATTCAGAGTTATAGTTATAGTTGTAGTTCTAGTGTTTATAGTTAAATAGTTTTTAAAGTTGTTATAGTTGTATTGTAGTTCAGGGGGTTAAGGGGGTCGTCTCCCCCTTTCTCCCCCGGCCGCGGGCCCGGGCTCATGCCCAACGCTCCCGGCTTCAAGCAGTGCGCCTCCTGCGCTAAGCCTATGCCAACGAGCGACCCGCACGACTCCTGTTTGAAGTGCCTGGGAGAGTCCCACCAAACAGACAAATGCAAGATCTGTAAGGCCTTCAAACCAAGAACCAAGAAGGAGCGGGACTTTCGGCTCAGGCAACTCCTAATGGAGGCGGCACTTAGCCCGGACACTCCTTCCACGGGCCAGACTCCGGCGCCTAGCACTTCGGTGCGCAGTGCCCCGGCGGCACCGGCTATGACGACCACGCGAGTGGCGTCAGACAAGCCTCCCCGGCACCGGACCTCGTCGGCACCGCAAACACAGCAAGTGCCGCGGCGCCGGTCATTATCCCCAGGGCATAAAAAAGCCCATAAGACGGGGACGTCCGCGCCGAAGACGCCGGCTCCCCCAGTGCCGGGGGTAGAGCCGCGTCCGCCGATGGAGCATCGGAAACAGGCTCCTCCAGCACCGTCGACTCCGGCGCCGAGGCCGTCGAGTCCGGTGCAAATAGCGTCTCCACCGAGGCCGGCGGTGATACAGTGTCTCCCGTCGACTCCAGAGACCTTCGCGGCGGCGAGAGACTTGATAGCTCTCACGGAGCCGGCACCGCCTCAACCACCGGCACCGACTGCACCGTTGACTCGCCCGGTACAGTCAAGAGGGAAACCTGCCTTGATGCGCCCTCCATCACAAGGGCTGGAACCTCGGCGCCGATCCAGGTCCCGAAGCAGGTCCCCACGCCGCTCGCAGTCCCGGCACCGAACGTCTCGGCACCGGTCGTACTCGCGGTCAAGATCTTCTTCGCGGCACCGCTCTACGTCTCGGCACCGATATGATCGTCGGCACCGGTCAACGTCGAGACGTAGTTCTCGGCACCGCCACGCTCGACGCTCGACGCCGAGGGGCCGATCCCGGCACCGGGCATACTCTAGGTCCTCGTCGAGGTCCAGATCCGATTCCCGGCACCGACGAGGTCATCGGCACCGGTCGCGGTCCCGGCACCGATCGCCGGCACCGCACAGAGATAGATCATCTCCGGACCGGCACCGTGCGGCACCGCAGACCACGGGGATCATTCCATCTTTCACGGCACCGCCATGGCCGTCAAGATCAGCGTCTCGATCCTCAGAGGACCTGTCGAGATCGGCATACCCCCCTCAGGGGCAGGCCGAGGAACGAGACTTGGGCCATTGGCAGGAGAGGGCAGAGGACCACCCTCATGGACCATCTCACTGGTCGTTTTGGACCCCGTGGGCGTACCACCAGGAGCAAGGGGCTTCGTTACCATCGACCTCTCGCTCGGGTCACTCGGTCAGAAGGGCCCCAGAATCCACCATCTCTCGGCCTCCGCCTGGAGGCGTAGAGGCTTCTGTGTCCACACCACCCGACACCGTGGACCCAAGTGCCGGTGATGCTCCGACCCAAGACCAGGGGGACCGGGACCCCCCCTTGGATCCACTACCACCAGAGGCGTCCTCCTCCTCCTCTCCGGATGAGGCAGTGGCGGGCACTTCATGCACGGGTCCCCCTCCGATAGATCTTCGGGCTCACCAGGATCTCCTGCGCAGAATGGCCCGTAACATGGACCTGCAGACGGAGGAGATAGTGGAGGTGCACGACCCGATCGTGAACATCCTTGGATCGGATGCCCCATCGAGGGTGGCGTTACCCTTGATCCGCACGATCCAAACGAACGCGGATACGATATGGCAGACTCCTGCCTCCATTCCACCCACTGCGAGAGGGGTGGAAAGGAAATACTTTGTCCCATCTAAAGACTATGGGTACTTGTACACACACCCCCAACCGTGCTCACTGGTGGTGGAATCAGTGAATGCACGAGAGCGCCACGGCCAGCAGGCTGCAGCGCCAAAATCAAAAGAGGCTAAGCGGCTTGATCTGTTCGGCCGTAAGGTTTACTCAGCCGGAGGGCTACAACTTAGAGCGGCGAATCAACAGGCGCTACTGAGCCGCTACAATTTCAACTCCTGGAACTCTATGGGGAAGTTTAAGGAGTTGATTCCCCAAGAGTCCAGGGAAGAGTTTGGAGCCATGGTTGAGGAGGGTAAGAAGGTGGCTCGGACCTCCTTACAGGCCTCCCTGGACATAGCGGACTCGGCCGCAAGGACCCTGGCCACAGGTATCGCTATGCGCAGGACCTCCTGGCTCCAAGTTTCGGGTTTGCCCCCTGAATTACAGCAGACCCTACAGGATTTGCCCTTTGAAGGACAGGGGCTGTTCTCGGAGAAGACGGACTCTCGATTGCAGAGCCTCAAAGACTCCAGGACAATCATGCGCTCCTTGGGGATGCATGTTGCGGGTCCCCAGCGCAGACCATTTAGGCCCCAGCCTCAACGTTTTTACCCCCCTCCACCTCGTCAGAGACAGGACCCTGCCAGAAGGCGAGGGCGAGGTGGTAGGAGAAGATGGGCTGGCCCTCAACCCGGTCAGAACCAAGGGCCACCAAGACCACCTTCAGGTCCTAGACAGAACTTTTGAAGGTGCGGTCGAGGACGGCGCCCCAGTCATCCCCCAGGATCCAGCTCCCTCCTTTCGGGATCGCCTCTCCCACTTCCACCGTGCTTGGTCCCTTATAACTTCGGACCGTTGGGTCCTCCGCACGGTGGAGAGGGGATACGCTATCCAGTTTTCTTCTATCCCCCCCTCCCACCCCCCTTCCCCGTCCCTCTTCAGGGACCCTTCTCACGAGCAACTTCTTATACAGGAGGTTTCTACGCTCCTGGCCATGGGGGCCATAGAGGAGGTTCCGATAGAGTTAAGGGGCAGGGGATTTTATTCCCGTTACTTCCTGATCCCCAAGTCCAAAGGAGGTCTGCGGCCCATCTTGGACTTGCGCGGACTCAACAAATTCGTAGTAAAGTTGAAGTTCCGCATGGTCTCTTTGGGGGCCATCATCCCTTCCCTCGATCCTGGAGACTGGTTCGCCGCCCTCGACATGAAAGACGCATACTTTCATATCTCAATTTACCCACCTCACAGACGTTTCCTGCGATTCGTGGTAAACACGGTGCACTACCAATTTACAGTACTTCCCTTCGGCCTATCCTCGGCCCCAAGGGTGTTCACGAAATGTATGGCGGTCGTGGCAGCGTACCTTCGTCGGCAAGGGATACAGGTGTTCCCGTACCTAGACGACTGGCTGGTGCGCGGTCGCACCAAGGAGCAGGTTCAAGCTTACGTCCACAAAATAGTGCACACATTCAGCGAGTTGGGCATCCTACTCAACAAGGACAAATCCACTCTAGAACCTACCCAGAGAATAGAATTCATCGGCGCAGTTCTAGACTCCAGTCGTGCACAAGCCATCCTGCCAGACAATCGCTTTGGCACCATCACGAACCTCATTCAAGGGCTCAAGGCCTTCCCAACTACCACGGTGAGGTCGTGCCTCACCCTGCTGGGTCACATGGCTTCCTGCACGTACGTAACCAGGCATGCCAGACTTCGACTTCGCCCGCTTCAAACTTGGGTGTCATCAATATACCGTCCACATCGGGACAGCCTGAACATGGTGGTCACGGTCCCGAACTCGATCCTGGCCTCCCTCACCTGGTGGCTAGATCACAATGTGGTCTGCGAGGGGATGCCATTTCACGCCCCACAACCCTCCCTGCACCTGGTCACAGACGCGTCATCTCTGGGGTGGGGCGCCCATCTCAACAAACACCATACCCAGGGCCTGTGGACTGCATCCCAGTTAGCCCTACACATCAATGTTCGGGAACTGATGGCGGTACGCCTGGCGTGCCAGGCATTCCTCAATCTCCTACGTGGCCGCTGTGTGTTAGTTCTCATCGACAACACCACGGCCATGTTCTACATCAACAAGCAAGGAGGAGCACGTTCGTCAATTCTATGCCAAGAGGCCATTCGCCTGTGGGACTTCTGCATCGCCCACTCAATCCATCTCACGGCATCGTTCCTCCCTGGAGTCCAGAACACTCTAGCGGACCGGCTCAGCAGGTCCTTCCAAACGCACGAGTGGTCTATCCGTCCGGACATCATACATTCCATCTTCCAGAGGTGGGGGTTTCCCCAGATAGACCTGTTTGCATCTCGAGACAACAGGAAGTGCCACGTGTTCTGCTCCCTACAAGGTCGAGCTCCGGGCTCCCTCTCGGACGCCTTTCTGCTTCCCTGGAAAGACCACCTGTTTTATGCCTTCCCTCCGTTTCCTCTGGTCCACAAGGTACTGCTCAAACTGCGCAGAGACCAGGCACGGGTAATTCTGATCGCTCCTGCGTGGCCGAGACAACATTGGTACACCACACTGTTGGAGCTCTCGGTTCAGACACCGATCCCGCTTCCGTTGGATCCGGATCTCATCTCTCAGGACCACGGCCGGTTGCGTCACCCCGACCTCCAATCACTCCACCTCACGGCGTGGCTGCTCCATGGTTCACCCAGGCAGAGCAACAATGCTCGCACTCTGTACAACAGATTCTACTGAGCAGTAGGAAGCCCTCAACACGGACCACGTACCTGGCCAAATGGAAGCGGTTCTCCTGTTGGTGCGAACAACGAGCCACATCCCCGTTGCAGGCACCCATTCCTCTCATTTTGGACTATCTCCTCTCCCTAAAACAACAGGGGTTGGCGATATCTTCAATTAGAGTTCACCTGGCCGCTATATCGGCCTTTCACCCAGGGGAACTCGCGTCCTCGGTATTCTCTAACCCGATGGTCGTTAGATTCCTCAAGGGCTTAGACCGGACGTACCCTCAACAACGTCAGCCCGTCCCGACGTGGGACCTCAACCTGGTTCTCTCCAAGCTCACAGGTCCTCCATTCGAGCCACTGGCCACCTGTTCACTTCTGTACCTATCCTGGAAGACAGCTTTCCTCGTAGCCATCACCTCAGCAAGGCGCGTTTCTGAACTCAGGGCGCTTACCTCTGAGCCCCCTTACACAGTTTTTCATAAGGATAAAGTGCAGCTTCGTCCACATCCTGCCTTTCTCCCTAAGGTGGTTTCTCCTTTTCATATCAACCAGGACATATTTCTCCCGGTCTTTCATCCTAAACCACATGCCACTCGCCAGGATCAACGTTTGCATTCCCTGGACGTACGAAGGGCCCTGGCCTTCTATATTGACCGCACAAAGCACTTTAGAAAGACGACGCAACTCTTCGTTGCAGTGGCCGACCGAATGAAAGGCTCACCGGTCTCCTCACAACGCCTATCCTCCTGGATTACGTCTTGCATCCGGACTTGCTATGACCTGGCAGGTGTCTCAGCACCGCACCTCACCGCTCACTCCACGAGGGCCCAAGCCTCCTCGACTGCTTTCCTGGCACATGTTCCGATACAGGACATTTGTAGAGCGGCGGTTTGGTCATCAGTCCACACGTTTACAGCTCACTATGCACTAGTGCAGCAGTCCAGGGACGATGCTGCATTCGGATCAGAGGTTTTGCACACAGCAATGTCTCACTCCGACCCCACCACCTAAGTTGGGCTTGGGAGTCACCTAATGGAATGGATATGAGCAAGCACTCGAAGAAGAAAAGACGGTTACTCACCGTTGTAACTGTTGTTCTTCGAGATGTGTTGCTCATATCCATTCCAAACCCGCCCCCCGTCCCCACTGTCGGAGTAGCCGGCAAGAAGGAACTGAGGGGGCGCCGGGTCGGCTGGGGTATATATTCAGCGCCATGAAGGCGCCACTCTAGGGGGCTCCACAGCCGACCCGCCGGTGTTGCTAGGGTAGAAAATCTTCCGACGATCGTGCACGCGGCGCGCGCACACCTAATGGAATGGATATGAGCAACACATCTTGAAGAACAACAGTTACAACGGTGAGTAACCGTCTTATTAAATACCACTTTGGTCTAAAAGAACTGGAGATTAAGGTAGCAATTTTGTCTTTGATGATAGCTAAACAGAACACACCAGAATGGGAGTTCAAAAGATGAATCATAAAAATGACATAGACTATTAAAGTATTATGAACTGAATAAAACCAAGACATGTGCATCATGGAAATAAGATAAATAATTAATGGAATGCCATCAAATATTCATTATTTTGTCTTTGTCAGAATTTGCATACTTTAGGGTTGATCGTTAACTGCCTCCAAAATATGGATTAAAGTATTCAGAATTCAGGATAGACATCTGTCTGTTTACACCAGTGTTTCAACCTAAGGTTTGCAACCCCTGGCAGCTCATGCAAGGCAATTGGTGGGATCACAAGGCTTTGGAAATTTTATTATTCTAAAGCAAAGAGAATAAAATTTCTAGGATATCTCCAGCATAGCCAAACTGTCCAAGTTGGTGAGGTCAAATATAGGAAGTTGTATTACATAGACTTATTTTAATCCGTGATATGGTCTCTTCTCATAGTAAATGTAAGTGTGTTGTATAAATTTTTGTTTTTGAATAAGTGGTCACCAATCTGAACAAAGTAGAGAAACACTGGTTCTTCTTCAAGTGCTTGTTCATGTCAATTCCAATCAGGTGTGCGCTAGGATTGCCAACTTTCTAATCGCAAAAAAAAATAACCCCGCCCCTTCCCGGAAGCCCTGCCCCTTGGTCACTACATTCTCTCTCCCTTGGTGGCTCACTGTCCCCCACCCTCACTCACTTTCACTGGGCTGGGGAAGGGGGTTGGGGTGTGGGAAGGGCTGAAGGCTCTGGCGTAGGGCCAGAAATGAGGAGTTCAGGTTGGGGCAGGGGGTGGGGTTGCAGGAAGGGGTGAGGGCTCCGGCTGGGGGTGGGGCCAGGGATGAGGGGTTTGGGGTGCAGAAGGGGGCTCCAGGCTGGGGGACGGGGAAGAGGAGTTCAGGGCGTGGGAGGGGGCTCTAGGCTAGGGCAGGGGTGCAGGAGGGGGTGAGGGCTTGGGGCTGGGAATGAGAGGTTCAGGGTGTGGGAGGGGGCTCTGCGCTGGGGCAGGGGTTGGGGTGCAAGGGCGTGAAGGCTCTGTCAGGGTACAGGCTCTGGGGTGGGGCCAGGGATGAGGGGTTGGGGTTTAGGAGAGGGCTCCGGGCTGGGGCACAGGCTTACCTCCGGCAGCTCCCAGTCAGTGGTGCAGCGGGGCTCAGGCAGGCTTCCTGCCTTTCCTGACTCCATGCTGCGCCCTGGAAGCAGCCGGCAGGTCCGGTTCCTAGGCAGAGGCGCAGCAGGTTTCTCGCCCGCAGGCACCACCGTGCAGCTCCCATTGGCCGTGGTTCCCAGCCAATGGGAGTGTGGAGCCAGTGCTCGGGGCAGGGGCAGCGCGCAGAGTCCGGTGGTCCACCCATCTAGGAGTCGGACCTTTCACCTTTGTTGGAGTAGCTGGCAAGAAGGAACTCGGGGGGGGGGGGGGGGAAGAGGGGGGGGGGGGGGGGTTGGCGGGGCCCTATATTGGGTGCCACGAAGGCGTGACTCCAAGGGGCGCCCAGACCAAAAAAAAAAAATCTTCTGGCTGTTGTGCACGCGGCGTGTACACACCTTATTGGAATGGACATGAACACATCTCGAAGAACAATAGTTACAAGAAGGTGAGCAACCGTTTTTTTATACTACATCCTGAGTCTGGCATCCCATTGATAATGTTTTCATTGCCCACATTTTATTTGATACTGTTTATTTTGTAGTTTCTATATTTCCTGAAGCTGCATATTGTTTAGTGTTTGTCATTAAATTGCAGATCTGGCTGTGACTACAACTTCTACCAGCAAGTTCCTGTTGAGTATGGCACAGGGAGTTTTAGCTGTGTAGCTCACGTAAACTTCAGTGTCAACTGCACACCCAAATCCAATCTGCCCATCTAGGATATAGCATGTGGCGCAACAGAAAATCATTTGTTTTTACAAGTAGATTGTGATGTAGCAATAGTCTTGTTCTCACACATTATAGGTGTAAAGGATCGTGCACATAAGCAAAGAACAGACCAGAGGGCACAGGGGAACCTGACTCTGCATTAATGAGTCTTACAGCATGGGGGTGGAGGGGCTAAATGTAGTCTATGAGTGAGAATATCCATATACTGTTGTATACAGTCCGAAAATGTGATGGGGTGGGAAGGAACAGCTGTGTAGTTCTTTGAGAGTCTATATTAGCGTGTGTGTTTGCTTGTAGTCCCTGGGTAGATGCATTCAGAACAGCCTACATCTGGAGCCGTAGGGAGGCAGTCAGCCATGTGGACCAGTGGTTCTCAACCAGGGGTACGTGGTCTTCCAGAGGGTACATCAATGCATCTAGATACTTGCTTAGTTTTACAACAGGCTACATAAAAAGCACTAGCAAAGTCAGTACAAACTAAAATTTCATAGACTGGTTTATACTGCTCTAAATGCTGAAATATAAGTATAATATTTATATTCCAATTGATTTATTTTATAATATGGTAAAAATGAGAAAATAAGCAATTTTTCAGTAATAGTGTGCTGTGACACTTTTGTATTTTTTATCTCTGATTTTGTAAGCAAGGAGTTTAAATGAGGTGAAACTTGGGATACGCAAGACAAATGGGATTCCTGAAAGGAGTACGGTAGTCTAGAAGGGTTAAGAATTGTGGATGCTAACACAGCATCATGTAGATTTCCCCCATAAATTTTGACCCAATCCCAGCCACTAATGGCTGCAAACTTTTCCAATAGTAGGAACTCCAGATAAGTAGTGAATATCATGGAAGGGAATATTTTCCAGCCTCCCCACTATAGATGTGTTGCTCAGTCGTCATAGGTTTGCAAACCTCAATGGCATATGTAGCTGGCTTACCACTGGCAGCTTGGAATAAAATCTCCCTTTGCCATTCTGGAACCACTAAGATTGTTATGTTCTCCAGAATGGCTGAAAGTATAGAGAAGGCTTGTGTAGTAAGCTGCAGCTTTCCTGTCCCCCCCCAAAAGCAAAGGATCTCTGCAATTTAAAAACGAAAAAGTTGTAACTTACCATTCTCTGTGCAGCCTTTTCATTGTGATTAACTGAGTTTTGTCCAAGGAGCTTCTGGGAGCTGAGGTGTTCCTCAGAATATATTGAAGCTCAGTTTTACAAAGTGTGTTTTGGCCTTGAGATAACACACAGCACTTTTGTCTAGAGATGCCCTGAACCTGTTGTGAAGCCCTGAAATAATAATGCACTCTCTGATGTCTGTTTTTGGGCTCTTTGAGCTCTGCTAGTCCTTCCACTAGGCCCAGTGTAGTGTGGCCCCGGGCTGCAAAAGTCACAGGCAGGTTCAAGTGGAAGCATTTCTGTGATGAACTTATGGTGAACGTTCTGAACAGGACCAACGAACAGGTGCAGTGCCGAAGGGAGACGGATTCATGGCAAGTGGAAAGGAACAGACAGGCTACAGAGCAAGTGGACAAACTTTCAGCATGTGAAGAGAGGCTTGCAGTTTCTGGAGGAGGAACATAGGGACAACTGGGAAGTAGTATGCAAACACTATTTCTCAATATATTTCTCTACATCAAGCCATACTGTAAATCCAGTTCTTGCCACTTGCCCCTGCCCCCATTTCATAAGTGGTCATGTCATTCATAACTACAGTGCATGGCAACACGCATGCTTTTCATTGTGTGATGTATCAGTACTTCATTTACTGTAAAGATTGTACGAGCACATTCACAAAAATACTATTCTCTCTCTTCCCTTGGCCCATGCAAGCCCATAGACAGAGCATCCCTGATTTGTGTTGCCCAGGTGCGATAGGGGCACTTGCTGCCTCAGCATACTGGTTCACCAATCCATTACCGTCACAGCTCTATTCAGGTGGAAATGGCTTCAAAGAAATTATGAAGGGAGCCACAATAACGCAGACAGCATTGATGACAGGAATCCAAATGTGTCTGTAAGCAGTGCCAGCAGGATTTCAGTCTCCAAATGCACAGTCAGCCAACATTCTGCACTTGCTGAGAATGTAATTAAACCTTCTTTGGCCAGGCCCTCTGAGACAGATTATGGTTTCTTAACTTGGCAGGCTGCAACAAGTTCCTGTAACGTGGGGTGGACAGTCAAGTTTTCCCATGTTGCACCATGAACCAATGGCTAGAACAGCTGGGGGAGAGTGCCAGGAAACCTGGGATAAGATTGTTTGACTCAGATCTGTGTACTGCAGCACGGGCAGGTTCCGATATTCTAAACCTAGGGTCACTATGTAGTGTGGATGTGCAAACCCAGGATCCACAGACTCAAGTCCCACTAACCCTGGGCTTACACTGCAGTGTAGACACATCCCAAGTTACTCCTTCCCATAACAAGGCCAAGACATTAAAGGTCTGATGCTGTTCCCATTGAAGTGAGTGGAGTTTTGTCAGTTATTTCAGTAGGAGCATGGTGGACCGTCAAGGTGACATGTAGCCAAGTGCCAAATTAACCTGATGATGATTGCATTTAAACCCATCTTCTCACACATTCTATGCCCACTTCCTGCCTTCTTTTACCCTGCACATCTACCCTCAGACACATCTGTGCAACACCAGTGTCTTCCAGGTAAGCCCTCAGTAGTTACACCAGTGCAACTGCAAGAGTCCTAATTGTGTTGCACAGATATAACTGAAAGCATAATTTGTCCTGCAGAGTCATTATTACTAGTGACAAGAAATGAAAAGGAAAGAATGCAGCTTGATTCTCAGATCCCAGGGTAAGTTTGCAGGGCTGGCAGAAAAGATATTGTTTCACTTGTATGCTGAGCAAGTCATTGAGATACTGAAAGCCACCATCCCATACAGTCATTTTTCTGGAAAAAAGTACACTTTAAAGAAGATTTAAGGACTGGTTCTGCACTATTGACGCCAATAGGAGTCTGTTAAAATGCTGAATTACTTAGGACAACTGTCTCATACAGATGTATATTACCCTGGACTCAAAGTATAAATCTAAACCTAGTAGGTTCAAACTAAAGAAAACCAGGAATGCAGTCAGTAGTTACTGATGAAGATGAAGGCAAATTCTCTGCACTGTTACTCTTTAAGTTAAAAAGTCATAAGACTGATGCATTGTAACTGCTGGAGCTGTGCGTTTAAAAAGTAACCCACAGTGGCATATAATGACTGGGGTCATCCACTGGGAAAAGTATGAGTACTACTTTGGTGAGCCCAGTTCTTCGTACTGAGGGTGTCGTTATTACTCTCTTGAAGGCACGTTTTTTAAGCCCCGGGGGAATAGTTTTCTATTACAGAGCTGTACTATACTTCCTTGTATAGTACAACCTCAATTATCCAAATGTCATGTGACCTACTGAATAGTCCATCTATTGGATAAAAGAAGGATTTTTAA
Organism: Trachemys scripta elegans; assembly: GCF_013100865.1. Taxonomy (NCBI): domain Eukaryota; kingdom Metazoa; phylum Chordata; order Testudines; family Emydidae; genus Trachemys; species Trachemys scripta. The sequence goes on along the minus strand of NC_048308.1, from coordinate 54,081,476 downwards.
ATATAATCAATAGGCATAGCCTTGTTGGAAAAGGGGTTTCAGATACACCTCTACCCTGATATAACGCGACCCAATATAACACAAATTTGGATATAACGCGGTAAAGCAGTGCTCCGGCGGATCAAAGCAAGTTCAATATAACGCGGTTTCACCTATAACGCGGTAAGATTTTTTGGCTCCCAAGGACAGCATTATATTGGGGTAGAGGTGTAATTGATATTTAGATAATTGTAGTTAGAAGATTTGCTGATACTCACACAACATCCAACTGTGCATAAAACTTGTCTAGTATTCCCTTTCCAGTATGAGTAGAAAAAACAAATGTTTACCTTCCTTTCGTACTGTTGTTCTTCTAGATGTGTTGCTTATGTCCATTCCATTTTAGGTGTGTGTGCCTATGTGCACAGTTGTCGGAGATTTCTGCCTTAGGGCAGGCTGTGGCGCTCCCATTGGACGGTATATCAGGCGCCACCGGTCCTGCGCCCTCTCAGTTCCTTCTTGCCGGCAACTCCAACAGAGGGGTAGGAGGGTCGGAAATGGAATGGACATGAGTAGCACATCTCAAAGAACAACAGTTAAGAGAGGTAAGTAACTGTTTTTCTTCTTTGAGTGCCTGCTCTAGAAAAAGCATTAGGTGAAACATACTTTTGGATTTCCATTTATCTGGGATGATTTAGCATAATTAAATGTAGTTTAATTATAGAAGTACCATCATCCCAAAACTGTGCCTATAGCAAATTGCATAAAGGCAAACTTTTAAAAGAACATTAACATTGCAAAGTCAAGCACTCAAAAGTAAGGAAATACCAGAATTAAGATTGCCTGTGAAACATTATTTCATCCCCCTGTGTGTACACATTATGATAAATACTATTTTTTTCTGCAGGACCTTTGCCTCATTCTGTGAATGGGTGAATGAGCTGCTATTCAGTGTTTTCTTTTATCCACCATACTCAATATATGACCCCAGACCTATTTAATATACACCATCCAAACCCTGCACTGAATACTGAAGTATTAATTTCCTCTTGGGCATTTCTCTCACCATAATGTGGGTGCTTCATAAACATTAATGATTTGATCTTCACAATACTGAACAGCTGATGAATTGAGGCAGCTAGGGCCTGATTTTCCACAGTACTTAGCATTTTATAGGTTCAAATCACAGCTCTAGTTGACTTCCATTGCAGATGCGAATACTTAGCACTTCTGCAACTCTGGTCCCAGATGTCTTACAGCTGACGCCCAAAAATGAGGAATTCACAGTTAGTGGCCAATTGTGGTGCTGGTGAATGAAACAGACTTTTGTAAGGCCTATAGTTTGCCTGTGAACCAAACTCCCGAAGTAGTTGGGAGTCATCCTAAGGAGAAAATAGTTTGCTAAGAATTACCAGAAAAGACCTGACAATCTTTAGAAGACTTGTTCAGGGCTATTATTTCTAGTGATGTATTAACAACAAGTAACCGATGCTTAGGTCAGCAGAATTTAATATGCTTACTAAAAAGATGGAGATAAGCAACAGATGTTCAAATATACTGGAAATTTATGGGGAAAAATAAAACGTCTGTGAAAAAGAAAATAATAGAATTGGTTCTGAATTTGGCTTACAAACTGACATTTTTATACCCACACAACTAGTGTAAGCTAATTGTCATGGTGTTCTAGGAATAGGTTCTCACAGTTTGTGGTAATGGCTCTCTCTTTCTGCTATGCTCTGCCTAATTAACTAACTGTCAATAAAACTCACTCAAGCTAATTGATCTGAGGTCTATTTAAATTACTGAATAAATTCAAACCCTTGTTGGCAAAATTGGTAACAGTGAGAAGTTTGATTTGAATGACTCGCCCAGCATCATAGGAACTTAGTGGCAGAATCCAATCCTTCAAGTTTGTCCTTCTCTTCCTTAACTATGAGACTGTCCTTTCTTTTCCTGTCATTCACTACACACCTTCCAACTTCTGCAACAAATGAGGCAGAGGTCCTAAAGCCAACACCCTCCTTCACTGCAATACCCTGATTCATCCCCAGAGCACCATCCATCCAGTGCCTTGAATAAGGCCAAGGGGTCCTCTGGAAAAAACAGTATACAATTTTGTAATTGAATACTGTACCATAATGCAGGCACCCAAGGGGCCCGAATTAAAATTGTACAGGCCAGCTGAGTTTGGGCATTTCCTAACTTTTGAGTTTTTTACTGTACAATCTTTAAAATGCAGTTTTTCTATGTAACTTCCTAATTTAAAAAAAAAAGGCAAATTGAAAAAACAAATGCCATCACATGGACTTATAATGACACCTAAATCTAGGTGTCCCTAGATTGGAACCTGGAGTAGAGGGCAGGGCCAGCTCCAGGTTTTTTGCCACCCCAAGCAAAAAAAAAAAAAAAAAGCCTAGAGCCGGCCCTGGTAGAGGGCGGATCTGAGTTCCCCTATTGGACTGTGGGGAAGCTGGAGAAGACTGCCTGAGACCAGTCGTGTGGAAGGACTTTAGTGCCCGGAGGGGGAAATACATGTTGAGGGAGCTGGCTGGAGGGCTGAGTCATGAAGAGGAGGCAGTGGTTCCTGGAGCTGGAGAAGGGCCAGAGCATGGTGGGGTGTAACCACAGGAGGGGGTGTGGTTTCCCAGAATGGTCAGGAGGGGGTGGCACCTGCACTGACTAGAGTCCCCTGTCGCACCTTCTCTTACCCCCAACACAGGTACTATCCACTCCCGGACTCCTGGTTCCACCCTCCTTTTCCTGCCACCATCCCAGCTCCTTCCCATATGCCCCATACTACCTCCCCCTCCCTCCCTGCTTCTATCCACACCTCCTCCCTCATCTGTCGTCCCTCTGCTCCTGCCTACTGTCTAGCTGCCGCATTCATCTTTCACCCCTCTGCATCTGAGTCAATCTGCTCCTCACTCTATGCTTCCTGGGTGGAGCAGGGGGAGCATTAAAAGCCCAGGAGAGTGTGAGAGTCTCCTGCTATTCATTTCTATACCAGGCACTATAGCAGCCCCTGGCAGCCAGGAGGAGCCATTTGAAGGAAAAGTCCTATTCAGCCCCCACAGCCCTGGACTGGAACACGTGCAGTGCAGGCTCTCAGAGCGTCAAAGTATTTGGCTGCTAAATGCTAAAAAAGTCTTTTCTGAGCATGTGCACAGGGAGACTTTTCTAAGGCTGAACCTGGCCAAATGTGGGTGTTTTTCAACAGGAACAACAAAACGTGCATATGGGCACAGATAACCTGCCAAATTTCAAGTCCCTGTAGCAAGCATGGAGGCATTATGCTTCTCAACAAAATGGTTGTGGGTTGTTTGTTTTAAAACATGGGCAAAACAATGTACTGCTCCCTAATCTCATTCTTGGGGAAACAGTTACAGCATTATTATTTTTTTCAAAACTTACAAAAAAAAAAAAAATCAAGCTAAGGTAGGCAACCAACATGGGAAACTTCATCCCAAATGGTTAAAGTTTGGCACAGTTCTAAGCAACTGCAAATAGGTCTTCATACAAAGTGTCAGGCAACCTTAACTATAAGTCCTGCTACTAGCACTGCCTATAAACTTCTTGGTATGTGGGTGTCTCTCTCTAGGTTAAATTCTTTTGTCGTTTACATCTGTGTGATTCTCTGGAGTTGCATGGTGCAACTGAAGACAGGACTGAGCCCAGAGATCTAGCCATTCTCTGTTCGAAGTATATATTTCACAAGATACTGTGTTACTAGGCTCTCTTCCTCAAACTTGCTAGTGTGATTGCTGTGTTGTCCAAGTACACCTCTACCCCAATACAACGCGACCCGATATAACATGAATTCGGATATAAGGTGGTAAAGCAGCGCTCCGGGGGTACGGGGCTGCACGCTCCGGCGGATCAAAGCAAGTTCTATATACGCGGTTTCACCTATAACTCAGTAAGATTTTTTGGCTCCTTAGGACAGCGTTATATCGGGGAAGAGGTGTACAATTTTTAAACACAGTGCTGCATTCGACTCAACATTTACTTTTTCAGTTTAGCTGTTACTTACTCAAGAGAATACACGTTTTCAGTCATTGAAGAAACTACTTTGTGAAGAGATGCAAAAACAACCTTCAAACCTGGTGATTCTCCCTTTCAAGAGCCAGGGCATTTAGCTGTGGAACTGGTGTTTATTTATATGCTGAAAATTGTGTAAAAGTGTGTCTGTTTAAGCCATGTACTACTCTCAGTAGGAACCAACTTTAAAAAGTCTGTCTCCATTTAATTGAAAAGCAGGTAGGTAACCTTCAACCTGAGACTGTCAAATACCAATGTACTGTTCTAATACAGCTATTTTGACTGAAAAGTCTTTCATTTGTCTTTTGTCTATCAAAGTACAAAGCTCTGAGGCTATCCAAACTCTGGTAGGCCCAAAGAATAAATGATTTTTTTTAAAGTGGAACTAGGCATTTATTATTTTAACTAATAAAGGCAGATATTGTATATTAGCTTTTTCCAGATTCCAAGGCACTAGTAATGGAACAGAGGTTAAAGGCATCTGAAATTCACAATTAAAGAATGGACTCTTTGTTTTTTGCACAGTACACAGCTGAGACAGGAGGAGGAGTCCAGGAAATGAAAACCAGGTGGTTACTGGTTTGAATTTTAAAAATGAAAGATATGACTTTCAAAAAGGGTTATTTCCTCATTTTAAAAAAGCAAATTCACCACCAACAAAACCATTTAATTATCTCTTAAGTTTGTTTGCAGATGTTTCTGTTATCTTATTCGTAGTGTCTCCACACAATGAACACACTGGAATGTAGCCAGGTATTTCTGTAGCATTATGTTCTCTAGTTAATTTTGAAAAGCTGGGGAGCGGGAGTATATAGTTCTCAGTGAAAGCAGGCTGAGGTTCTTGGTTAAATACAATTCTATAGTAGGCTTTCAGCTATATGCAAGTGTTAAAGTGTCAGTGACATTCTCACATGGAGGTACAAATCCTGTATGTTTCTCTGTTTTAAACAAAGTATTTAAAAAAACCACTGCCCTGTCACAAACATTGAGAAATAGAGGTTGATCATTCTCTTATTTCCTCATTCTTATCATAAAGCCTATTGTACTAAAATGAATTAGCCTCAGGCATTTTCTAGAAGAAAGAATCTAAATTGTAATGTCTTTGGTTTATTGATTTGCATTGAGTAAATAATACTGTTTCTGGCAGGAACAGTTACCAGTTAAACCTCAGAAAGAACTGAGGGGAAATAACACTCCCGTTTTCGAGAAGACTTGGTTTTTTGAGTCTTTTCTTGATAAAATGTTGAATCATTAATTTATAATGACCTAAAGAAGGCACCTATGTACTACACTGGGCACTTTTAACATTTAAAGAACCAATACAACTGAAACCAGCAGTGAATCCCAAGACAACTCCATCCCCATCTCAAGCAAGTAGAAAAACTTTCTTCATCAAAATTGCATAAAATAAACAGAATGCACCCTTTTCAAAAGCTCAGGCAAAAAGCTGGGCTTTGCCATGTGTTCTGAAGTTGAATAATCCAGGACTATTTTGGACCACGGACAAAAGCTGGTTTCATAGTGAACACTCCACTTGCAACTCCATCTCTGTTTGTAACCGTGATTCCCAATCCTTGATTTATGAAGCACTTCCCGGTGGTCTGCTGATGGGCTGCTCTCATGTTAGTGAAGCATCTGCAAGTCTTCAAGCTGTCAGGTTTCCTGCTTAGATTATGTGGGGGGTTTAGTAATGTGTTAGTTAGAATGTGCTAATGTGTTCTAAAATCCTAGTGTAGATAAGACAAGGTGTACCTTAGTTTAGAGGGTGTTCACTGGTCAAGTTGAAGCCCAGCTTAACTCAACCAGTTACCATGCTAAAATAGAACCTCCTTTTGCCTACATTAGAAGCCTAGTATATGTTAATTGGAACATGCTAGCTAACGTTCTTAAACAAAAATCCCCTTTCTATCAAGACAAGCTTTTAGTTGTAGCCAAGTCTGGTGAAGTTGCGTGGAAATAAGATGAATAATAAATATACATATGTGGTAGCATTTGGGTGCCCCAGTCATGGACCTGGTCCCCATTGTTCTAGGTGCTGCCATAAACACAAAGCTTACTCTAGTGGAAGTAGTTATATTTTAGATGTATAAATCATTTGTATGTGTAAAGTTAGCGCTCATTCATGCCAACTTGCTGACTGACAGCTCTGGATTGTCAATCTGATGCACTCGGTATCCCGCAGCCCTCCACTCTTTAGACTTCAGTTTGGAACTTTTCTCTTTCCCAGCCCTGGCACCCTGACCCCAACATCCCAGCAGCACAGAACTGTCAGTTCTGCTCATATCATGGACTGCTTTGTCCACAGAGAATGGGTAGGATATACCCTGTACTGTTGTATAGATACCTGTAAAATATGCCCACTGTTCATACTTTTGCTGCTCTATCAATTCTTGTAATCGTATAGCTGACTGAGGTGGGCATAAGATTATTGTTCTGAAATCACCACTCTGAACTGTGATATAAATCCCTGTTTCTCCAAGTGTGTCCCCCTTCTTCCTTTTCTAAAAAGACCCATGAGGAAAATAATCATATAGGTCTGTGATATCCTGGATTTTCCCTTCCTGTTCCTCCTTTGTAGATGGCTTCCTATTTCTAAAGAGTTTGGGGGATTTGTTTGGTTTTGAAATGTGTGACTGTAGTATTCATGAGACAGCTTTGGAGACTGAAACCCATTGACTATCCACAGATTGGATATGGTATTGGTAGCTGCAGTAAAAGCTTTCCTACAATGGCTTTCCAGTATGCCCCAACGCAGTGTGGAGGGACCACCTTTAGGAGTGTGATGATAATGCAACTTCCTGGAAATCCTGGACGCCCCATCATCTCGGGCATTGGCACTCTCACTGAAGGACTGTCTGGATATGTGGACTCCCTACTCAGACCCTACGCCACCAGCACTCCCAGCTATCTCCGTGACACCACAGATTTCCGGAGGAAACTACAATGCATTGGTGACCTCCCAGAAAACACCATCCTAGCCACCATGGATGTAGAGGCTCTCTACACAAACATCCCACATACAGATGGAATACAAGCTGTCAGGAACAGTATCCCTGATGATGACACAGCACAACTTATTGCTGAGCTCTGTGACTTTATCCTCACGCACAATTATTTCAAATTTGGTGACAATATATACCTCCAGACCAGTGGCACCGCTATGGGCACCCGCATGGCCCCACAATATGCCAACATTTTTATAGCTGACCTGGAACAACGCTTCCTCAGCTCCCGTCCACTCATGCCCCTTCTCTACCTACGCTATATTGATGACATCTTCATCATCTGGACCCATGGGAAGGAGGCCCTGGAAGAATTCCACCATGCTTTCAACAGCTTCCACCCCACCATCAACCTCAGCCTGGACCAATCTACACGGGAGGTCCACTTCCTGGACACCACCGTACAAATAAGCGATGGCCACATTAACACCGCCCTATACCGAAAACCCACTGACCGCTACGCCTACCTTCATGCCTCCAGCTTCCACCCCGGTCACACCACACGATCCATCGTCTACAGCCAAGCACTGAGGTACAATCGCATCTGCTCCAACCCCTCAGACAGAGACCAACACCTACAAGATCTTCACCAAGCGTTCTCAAAACTACGATACCCACACAAGGAAATAAAGAAACAAATCAATAGAGCCAGACGTGTACCCAGAAGCCTCCTGCTACAAGACAGGCCCAGAAGAGAAACCAACAGAACTCCACTGGCCATCACCTACAGTCCTCAGCTTAAACCTCTCCAACGCATCATCAGTGATCTACAACCCATCCTGGACAATGATCCCTCACTTTCACAGACCTTGGGAGGCAGGCCAGTCCTCGCCCACAGACAACCTGCCAACCTTAAGCATATTCTCACCAGCAACCACGCACCGCACCATAACAACTCTAACTCAGGAACCAACCCATGCAACAAACCTCGATGCCAACTCTGCCCACATATCTACACCAGCAACACCATCACTGGACCTAACCAGATCAGCTACAACATCACCGGCTCATTCACCTGCACGTCCACTAATGTTATATATGCCATCATATGCCAGCAATGCCCCTCTGCTATGTACATTGGCCAAACTGGACAGTCACTACGCAAGAGGATAAATGGACACAAGTCAGATATCAGGAATGGCAATATACAAAAACCTGTAGGAGAACACTTCAACCTCCCTGGCCACACAATAGCAGATGTAAAGGTTGCCATCTTACAGCATAAAAACTTCAGGACCAGAATCCAAAGAGAAACTGCTGAGCTCCAGTTCATTTGCAAATTTGACACCATCAGATCAAGATTAAACAAAGACTGTGAATGGCTATCCAACTACAGAAACAGTTTCTCCTCCCTTGGTGTTCACACCTCAGCTGCTAGCAGAGCACCTCACCCTCCCTGATTGAACTAACCTCGTTATCTCCACACTGATATATACCTGCCTCTAGAGATTTCCATGACTTGCATCTGAAGAAGTGAGGTTCTTACCCACGAAAGCTTATGCTCCCAATACTTCTGTTAGTCTCAAAGGTGCCACAGGACCCTCTGTTGCTTTTTACAGATTCAGACTAACACGGCTACCCCTCTGATTCCTTGCCTAGTCAATCTTTGGTATCCCTGCAGGGACCGACCGGGATCCTTATGTGATATGGACACCTGTCCGTTCGGAAGGGTGCTGAGGCCGACAGCCCAGCTCACGTATCAAAGAGCTTCTTAACACATCTGCTACTGGTTTTTGTCTCCTTTCTTTCTTCTTTTGGATTTCTGGCGAGGGTCTCTACTGGTTCTGGAGTTTTGTCATTCTCCACATGGACTCCTCCTGACAGTCAAAATGACAGTCTGGACCTATACACAGAATGCTTCTGCCGACGTGCACAGGCAGAAATTGTGGAAAAACAACATCGCTTGCCTCATAACCTAAGTCGTGCAGAACGCAATGCCATCCGCAGACTCAGAAACAACCCTGACATTGTAATCAAAGAGGCTGATAAAGGAGGTGCTGTTGTCATCATGAACATGTCTGACTACCATAAGGAGGCTGCCAGACAGCTCTCCAATCCCAAATTCAACAGGCCACTTTCCTTCGCTCCCACTGAGGAATACACTAAGAAACTGCACCATCTACTCAGGACACTCCCTACACCAACACAGGAACAAATCAACATACCCTTAGAGCCCCAACCGGGGTTATTCTATCTCCTACCCAAGATCCACAAACCTGGAAATCTTGGATGCCCCATCATCTCTGGAATTGGCACTCTCACTGAAGGACTATCCGGATATGTGGACTCTCTACTCAGACCCTACGCCACCAGCACTCCCAGCTATCTCCATGACACCACTGATTTCCTGAGAAAACTACAATGCATTGGTGATCTTCCAGAAAACACCATCCTAGCCACCATGGATGTAGAGGCTCTCTACATAAACATCTCACACACAGATGGAATACAAGCCGTCAGGAACAGTATCCCCGATGATGCCACAGCACAACAGGTTGCTGAGCTCTGTGACTTTAGTCTCACACACAATTATTTCAAATTTGGTGAAAATATATACCTCCAGACCAGTGGCACCGCTATGGGCACTCACATGGCCCCACAATATGCCAACTTTTTTATGGCTGATCTGGAACAATGCTTCCTCATCTCTCGTCCACTCACGCCCCTTCTCTACCTACGCTACATTGATGACATCTTCATCATCTGGACCCATGGGAAGGAGACTCTGGAAGAATTCCACCATGATTTCAACAGCTTCCACCCCACCATCAACCTCAGCCTGGACCAATCTACACAGGAGGTCCACTTCCTAGACACCACGGTACAAATAAGTGACGTTAACACCACCCTATACCAAAAACCCACCGATCGCTATGCCTACCTTCATGCCTCCAGCTTCCATCCTGGACACACCACACGATCCATCGTCTACAGCCAAGCGCTGAGGTACAACAACATTTACTCCAACCCCTCAGACAGAGACCAGCACCTACAAGATCTTCACCAAGCATTCTCAAAACTACAATACCCGCACGAGGAAATAAGGAAACAGATCAACAGAGCCAGACGTGTACCCAGAAGCCTCCTTCTGCTAAACAAGTCCAAGAAAGAAACCAGCAGAACTCCACTGGCCATCACCTACAGTCCTCAGCTAAAACCTCTCCAACACATCATCAGTGATCTACAACCCATCCTGGACAACGACCCCTCACTTTCACAGGCCTTGGGAGGCAGGCCAGTCCTTGCCCACAGACAACCCGCCAACCTTAAGCATATTCTCACCAGCAACCACACACTGCACCATAGTAACTCTAACTCAGGAACCAATCCATGCAACAAACCTTGATGCCAACTCTGCCCACATATCTACACCTGCAACATCATCACAGGACCTAATCAAATCAGCCACAACATCACCGGTTCATTCACCTGCACGTCCACCAATGTAATATATGCCATCATGTGCCAGCAATGCCCCTCTATGTACATCGGCCATACTGGACAGTCCCTACGTAAAAGGATAAATGGACACAAGTCAGATATTAGGAATGGCGATATACAAAAACCTGTAGGAGAACACTTCAATCTCCCTGGAGACACAATAGCAGATGTAAAGGTAGCCATCCTGCAGCAAAAAAACTTCAGGACCAGACTTCAAATAGAAACTGCTGAGCTTCAGTTGATTTGCAAATTTGACACCATCAGATCAGGATTAAACAAAGACTGTGAATGGCTAGCCAACTACAAAAGCAGTTTCTCCTCCCTTGGTGTTCGCACCTCAACTGCTCGAAGAGGGCCTCATCTTCCCCGACTGAACTAACCTAGTTATCTCTAGACTGATTCTTGCCTACATATTTATACCTGCCTCTGGAAATTTCCACTACATGCGTCTTTCGAAGTGGGTATTCACCCACGAAAGCTTATGCTCCAATACGTCTGTTAGTCTATAAGGTGCCACGGGACTCTTTGTCACATTTTTTAAGCTCCAGACTAACACGGCTACCCCTCTGATACCTGTCATTCTTTAGTCATTCTACTTTCTTCTCCATCAGTGCTGACACGTATCTGATCATATTGTCTGTGGTAGTGTCAGTTGTTGCTTTCACATCATCTTTGTAAACACAGATGTGGCCCTTTGGGGCTATGTTCATAATGTGTACATTTTCCACCAGTAAACAAACAGTTCCATCTGTTTCTTTCACTCACTCCTTGTTCCAAAAAAACCCTTGTCCTTTATTTTAACTTCTAGTGAAATCCTCCTTTGTCTCCACCACTGCTCTTATGACCTGTATAACATTTTACAACATAATTTTGCATTTTCTTTGATCCTCCGTTCAACCTTGTTTCTCTCTCCCTGGTGTCCATTTTTAACCTTAATGACTCTTTTGCACATACACCTCTACCCCAATATAACGCGACCCGATATAACACCAATTCGGATATAACGCGGTAAAGCAGCGCTCCGGTGGATCAAAGCAAGTTCGATATAACGTGATTTCACCTATAACGCGGTAAGATTTTTTGGGTCCCAAGGACAGCGTTATATCAGGGTAGAGGTGTATTCATTCATCTTGCATGCAATTTTTTAAAAACTCCAGGTGGTCATAGTTGACTCTTGAGTACATGGTATAAATCTAGGTCCCTAGTAATTTTAATGCTTTTCAGTATGCATAACCTTTAGATGCATGCTCATTCATCTCAGAATGTTCCATTGTCCTGTGTATACTTTCTTTCCATGGCTTTGTGCCATGCACTTTTTTTACTTTGTGTTACCAAAGTGTATTGGTTTAATAACATGCTTTAGCTCAAGAAAGTATATGCACTAGTAGAAAGAGAAATACCTAGTAGTTAAAGCACAGTATTGATAGCCACGGCTTGTGGTTTCTATTCCTGGTTCTGCCAATGACTGGCTGAGTGACTTGAACAAGTCACTAAACTTCTCTGCAAAATGGGAATAATATTTAGTACCAGCACTTTGATACTATTGTAATAGTTACAGGAAAAACCTAAGATATAGATAATATTTACCTTGCTCACAGGGATGCTGAGAGACTTGGAGGCAGTGTGGGCTAGTAGATAAGCACTAAATGTGGTAATTGGTATACGTCTGTATGTATTGATATCAAATTCCATTTTGTTTTGTGAGGACCATTTCAGTCGTAAGACTATATACTGTGGTTTATGAACATAAGAATGATCCTTCTAGCCCAGTATCCCGTCTTCCAATAGTAGCCAGTGCCAGGTGCTTCAGAGGGAGTGAGCAGAACAGGGCGGCGCTCTAGGGAAGGCGTGCTTAAGCAAAGACGGAGAGTTGGAGTTCAACACTGGTTGTCTGGCCTAGGGAAGCTGGACTGTGAGGTTCCACTTCCAAGAAGAGGTACCAGACAGTCTGCACCCTGGGAATGATCTTGAGAGGCTAGAGCCAGAGATAGTGCCTGGACATTGCTTGGTCTCAGAGGACTTAGAAGCACATAAGATTCAGCACTTGGATCCAAACACAGCAGCCTAATGAGTGTCCAGCAGGGAGAACTCAACCTGATCTGTGTCACTAGGATTCAGGAGACTAGCTGTGCCACTGGCCTGGTGGGTGACCTTGGGCAAGTCATTTCACCTCTTTGCCTCAGGTTTCTCCATCTGTAAAATGCAGGTAATGATACTGATCCTCCTTTGTAAAGGGAAACTATATAACAAGGAGGAGCCTAGTTAAATTAAAAAGCAACCATCAGGAGCGCTTTGAGATCTAATGATGCTTTATATACTGATGTTATTATTGGTTGATATTTGTAAAACACTCAAAGGTCCTTCAATGGAAGGGTTCAGAAACAAAGTTGTTTCTGCATTAGCTTAAGATAAAAAGTTTGTATAATAAATGTTCCTGTTTAGGTCTCAGATCTACTTATTTTGTTTTCTGTAGGGTATAGCAGGTAAGATTTTGAAGTCCTGGGGATACAGCCACCTTTCTGGACAGCAAAAGGAACACATGTTGGAAATACACCACTGTCAGCTTTGCTAATGAATTACCTACTGTTGAGGCACTGAGGGGTGAAGTGACTTGCTCAAGTGGACATAGCTAGTCAGTAGTAAATAGACATAGCCACTTGCAGTAAACTGAACTTTGCTGTCTGAATTCCCATGCTCCTCTCTAACCATGCTACCCCCTCCCCACGTTTTTTCTCCCAAAAGGAAATGAAGCTGAAGAATATTTTATTCTAACACAAGCAATTTTTAAAATAAAATTATCCTAAACTTGTAGTTGCTGAAAATTTAATAATGTGCATGTGGAGTAAACTACTGCCAGGCAAATCTGCCCACAGGAAGACATCTGAGAACCCAGCTGGTGCTATTTATTACAGCAGAACAATGCTTTCTGAACAAACACCAGCCTTCAAGAAGGCAGGGTCCCTTGAAACTCTGTTCTGTAAGATCGGCAATATTAAGAATTTTTTTTAAATGTTTCTTTTTTCATATTAGCTAGAGTGAACTCAAGCCATCTGGAGTGGGACTGGTGAAGAAGAGTAATCTGCTGTCAGCAGTCTTACGCTGTTAGCTAGTCAGCAGTGTGACATGAAGGACTTAGCAAGGAGTCTCACACTGAAACGAATATCCTCATGATTAAAACCAGTCCAGCCTACTTGGCATGCTTATTCAAGATGTTACTGTTTAGTGGGTGGTGGTCTAATAATTCAGGCTTAGCTTTTCCTGCCTTTGATTCTTTGTGGATGGCCTATTCGGTTCCATAACATACTATTTGGAAAATTATACTTTACGGCATTGCCAGCAATAAGAAACTCATGGACATGTCCCAAAATGCTACATTGTAACTTGTTTCCTGCACTGAAGGAACTGCAAAATCTGCCAGGAAGCCCTGCACTGTGGAGCCATCTCTACAGTACGTGTGTGATTTAAACCAGCCACTTATAGCCAGTGTTATTTACCTGCGGTATTACATTGTGTGGTCAGCAATGTTAAAATAAAAGGTGAACATAGTATTAAACCGTAATAGTGCTAAGTACATGCAAGCACAAACTTGCTCTTGGCATTAAATGAGGAAATACATGATTTCCTGCTACATTTGCATTTGTTTGTGTTTCTCGGGATAACAGTTCATTGTACCTTTCACAATCTCTGAAGTCATAGGCTGGACTTCCCAGAACTCCATGCAGACCCATCAGGCACGACCTGAATTTGGACAGCTTTGCACCACTATGCCTGCAACTACACAAGATAAAACCTCCCAGGCTCTTCATTGCCCTGATGAGAATGCAAGGAGCTAGGGCAGCAAGGCAGTCGTAGCAGAAGCTAGAAGCCAGAACATTCTCATTAACAGTTATCAACCTCTTCTTCTCCTGGTTCTGTTCAAGGCATAGGTACAGATGCTAGCTATGTCATTAGGGTTACCATATTTCAGCAAGCAAAAAAGAGGACGGGAGGAGCCCCGCCCTAGCCCCGTCCCTGCCCCTCCCACTTCCCGCCCCCCCTCAGAACCCCCATTCCTCCCCCCATTCCTTGTCCCCTGACTGCCCCTTCCTGGGACCCCTGCCCCTAACTGCCCCCCAGGACTCCACCCCCTACCTAAGCCTCCCTGCCTCTTGTCCCCTGACTGCCCCCTCCTGAGACCCTCTTCACATCCTAACTGGCCCCCTAGGACCCTACCCCCTACCTGTACCCTGACTGCCCCAACCCTTATCCACATCCCCACCCCCAGACAGACCCCTGGGACTCCCACGCCCCATCCAACCACTCCCCACCCCCTGACAGCCCCCCCCAGAACTCCTGACCCATCTAAACCCCTCTGCTCCCTGTCCCCTGAGTGCTC